>NW_020653611.1:1341686-1388579 GCF_003589595.1 Hyposmocoma kahamanoa | reverse complement strand
GTTGCCAAGTCCGATGTGCCTGTAAATTCACCAGCACCTTTTACCCTTCGAAACCGGAGCGCAGTAATGCTCAACTGCTGGGTAGCTGAAATAGGTAACAACGTAAAACTTTTCTTCTTCTTATGCTTCACAAATAAACGAATTATAAACGATATTCAAGTCCACCATCCTTGTCATGTAAAAGATCTGTACTTAACAATTGAATACTTATAGCTCCAAGGCACAATCGTGAGAACTCTCGAGCAATAAGAAAAATTTACGCTTCCCGTTCATTACATTCAGAGTCAATGCAAATTAAGCCTACGTCCGATTCGTATAAGGTCCAAATCCGAGAAATGACAGTCCGAAATGTCACAGGGATCATTTTGTCTCTAGGTGAACAAGCGATATTTGTATTTCCTCGGATTCGGTGGTAACTGCATAACAGATGGTGTTCAAAATAACACAATTCTCAGTATACCCGTCACAAAACTTTCATTAAATGTTTTGACGTTTGTTGATTACGGCTGGCTGCTGACGGACTGACCGACACAAATTGACTGAAGGCTGATTACGTCTCTTGGTTTAACTGCTAAGGTTATCTTCACATATAAATGCTCGAAGGGCTGCAGTGGCGCGACTGTGGCGTGACAGCCGCGTGTTTTTAGTTCAGTGTAACTGCGAAAAAGCGCATGAGTGGAAAATAGAAACGAAAAATAGAATCCTAAACAACAGGACGCGACGCGACGCTTCAATTCTGCGCCAGTGTGAGTTGTTGAACGTGTCATTATGTTTTTTTTTACATCGAAAGAAAAAGTTCACCACACCACAGTCCACCGTCAAGTTCGAATTTCAAAAACCTTTTCCAAGTTAGCGTGGAAAAAATGCTTGTGCGCGCAGATTCCTAATGAAAAAGAAGTTCTTTCTGAGCTAGTGAGGTGAAAAGACATCTGTTTGAATACTACAAAATTAAATAATGCCCTAGGAGAAAAAACTAAAAGTTGTAAAATTAGAAAGAATAACAAATAAAAGAAAACAAAAGAAGAAAATACAACAACAAAAAATAACAAAACAAAAATCCAATTCTATTCTTTTGCAATAAAATAGTTATGACAATAAACAGAAAAATTTTGTGAATTTAAATCACAATATGTAGGTATGTAGTCTTGATATTTGTTTATCACAAAAACAAAGGCCATTTGATAAATTATACACCAAACACTTTTTCACCGCATTAACACGAACCGGCTTAAGCATTTGTCTCATTCGCAGGTCCATTAAAAGAGAAAATACTCAAACGATTAAAAAGCTCTGCGTATTTAAAAAGAATGGAAGAGAAATCCTCTAATTGCGGTGTCGGACGGTGGAGAAGCGATAAACATGAATAATGTCGCCCGATGTCCAAGACTACCTCCGGCTGACTGTACTAACTTTATTTTCTTACTTTGTCACCTGTTCCGGCGAGATAACGCTCGTTCCCGAGTATTTTTCTGGCTGAATTCGCACCGACTCCGAAGTCAGGTGCTTCATTTTGAAATTTGATTAATCGCGACGTTTTTTCTTTCCTATGAAAACTTTGACATCGTTTGCTCTTTTCTTCTTTGTTTTAATCCGCCCATTTCGGTACTGTTAACTTGGATAACTATAAAAATATTAAATATAATGACAATCATCAAGGCATGAGTCTCCTTTAAGAAGATGATGGTAGCCCTAGGTAGTCCGCGATCTTGGCACAATGCGAGTTTTTTCGAATTGTAATATTCTTGCCTCTGGAAGTCTGTTTAAGAGTGAACAAACACATTATTTTTAATAAAACCAAGTGACGAGACGAACAGGTCGTGCGCCTAGTGGTAAGCGACACGCCTGTCCATAACAGATGCAGTGCCACTCAGAGCTTTGTATCGCAAAGACCTGAGGGGCACTACCACTACGCCCGTCGCCCTGAGACATAAGTTGTCAAGTCCATGTGCCAGTAAATTCATCAGCACCCTTACCCTTCCAAACCGGAACGCAGTAATGCTCACATTACTGCATGGCGACAGAAAGACGAACCTGGACGAACTCTTTCTTATTTCGAGCACTACTTAAAATAATTCTTTCGATCCGACGACTCAAACCAGCGTAAGTCGCCTCAACATGGCTGCATGACTCGATCCGTAGTCCACTTGGCAGACCAATAGCTGCGTTAAGATGATTGACACTTGTTCTAATGTTTATTCGATTTTGGTATCAACAATAATAATAACAAATCGGTGGAGTATTTTATGATAAATAAATGAATACCGTGGAAGTAAATAAATTAATATCATGGTAGTAAAAAGATTATGATATTCAATAAAAATAAAATTCACCCACAAACCGACGCACCTGCCTAGCCTGTCTCCCATAAAGTGTGAAGTCACATCTTAGTAAACAAAAGACGGAAAGTGAGATCACATTACGTATACTTAATGAATATCCGGAGACTTCCGAGGCAATAAACCTATAATTACGCGTCGTGAAACAGCAGGAACCCGGATTAGCATTGTACCCACGGGCAAATTTTAAATAATTACCGCTATTTGTCACAATTTGCATTTTTGAGAAGGCTGTGTTGCAGTGAGACTCTAGAAAAAAAGTTTTTTATGCCAATTAAAATTATGAAATGCCTACCTAGTTACAATACCACTCAGAGCGTTCAAATTCAAATAATTTTACATTAATCAAACATAGACCAAAAACAATGAAATAAATTCTAATAATAAATAAAATAAAAATGAAATAAATAATGAAAAATAAAATGAAAATAACAAAACTTAAATTCAATTCAAATAATTTGTCATGCACTACTAAATTAGATTATCCCACATGTATGTCCATCCAGTGGGTTTGGATGAGCCAGTCGAAACTATTTCCCATAATGGCTAGGATACTGTTGGAGATCCCCGCACACACGTCGCCACTACTCTTTTTCTAACAACGGCGTGAAAGCTATCAGTGTTCATACACACTGTAAAAAAAATAAAAAAATATAGCCATTTATACAATTCAGAGTGGTAATTTTTTATAACATTCAAAATTTTTTTATTACAAAATAAGTGCGCATTTGACTTCCATCTCACCTGGAAAGTGACGATTAAGTCGACGATGAAGCATGCACACCTAAATTATGCCTATTCACTCTCGCCTTGAAAAGACCCAAGTTATACCGTTTAAGGGATACGTCTACAGACAGGGGATTCCACTTCGTAGCCGTTCGCCATATGAACATTCATTCTTCCACATGGAAGCGAAACGTTTCGTGCGAATGCTTGGAATATCCACAACATAGGTGGAAGCCCAACCTACGTCTGATTCACCGGTGATGGAAAAGATAAAGCGGAATTAATTTGTGCAATTCCCTCGCACTCACTCCGTGATATGTCTTATAATATAAGCTCGCAAATTTACAGCGATGTTCAAGGCTCTGCAGCTTGTACTAATTCTGAATCACCCACAAGCCTCCTGTCCTCTTTTTCAAGTGAATCCAAGGTGGCTAGTTGGTGTTTTGCAGAACCATCCCATAAGTGACAGCAGACTCCATACACATCTGAACTTGTGCTTAGTACAGCTGAAGTTGTCCCGGTGTGAAGTAACACATCACCCTCTAATGGATACCAAGCTTTGATAGCAGTTGCCTGCTTTTTGATAGTATTAAATTTGACAGGAATGGCATCGCCCCCATCGGAGACTGCCTTAAGTGTCAAATCTAAATGATTAACCATGCACTCTCACAAGACTGGATTTTTTCCCAGTCAGTCGTCAAATATCTGTCTACAACTGACAGAATTAACATATTGTTGATTTATGTGGCAGACAAAGAGCTGCGGACAGTATGGAACTCTGAGGAACGCGGCCCTATCGCCCGATGTTCCGAAGAGCAGACTTCTAAGACCATTCAATTCGAACGTTCGCTCAAGTAAACGAAAAGAACATTCGGGAATTGTCACGACTTGTACAATTGTAGTTTTTATGCTAGTTTAAAATAAATAAATAAATAAATAAATAAATAAATAACGCACACACTCAACATAGCCCCGCACTAGGGAAACCCTGTGTCGCGGGTACCATGGACACACGCATAGACAACCACAAATTACACCCAAACTCACGAGAGAAATAATTGTAGGCCATACAACTATTATATCCATTGAGTGGTTGCCATGAATTCTTTTCTCGTTCCGCTTTCATAAGTAACACATACTGCTAATAGCACTAAAATCATTAAACTTCCTATTCATTTGGTCGTAATCGGGTAAGCCCGATTTTTTAATGCGAGCTCCAAACTCACTTTAGCTTACAAACAAGACCACTGAGATTAAAACCCAATTTCGTACGCGACTTTGCAATCCTATCTCTTCAAGAGACAGCACATTACGTAGCAAATCCCATGATAGTTCAGTCTAGTTGCATTGTCAAGACTTGAGATGTGCCAAAATAAGTTTGCACTCGCCCAAAAATATTCTGCCGTGTACAAAAATAACATCAAAGTCCAAAACTCTGTTAGAGGGGTGAAAATATAAACTTGTCTTGATAAAGTGGAGAGTAATGCAGGCACGTGGCGCAAACGCAGCCGTGTTTAATGTTAGCTGCCTTTGATGTAAACCCTTGTTTGTCTAAACGCAGCGCGTAATTAGAAGCTCATTAATTTTTGATTGTTTACCGACGACGAAACTTGTTTGCGGTCAAGTTGGAGCAGATGTCTAGTTGATAACTTAGTGGACTAATTGTACATATATGTTTTTTTTAAATATATTTATATTTCCACAAATCGACTGCGCACCGGAACCCACCCAGCACCTAGGAGGAGTTACGTGTTCCTCCTCTCCTCCTTATGACGAAACGGGCCACATCGTCCTATCGTCCTCCTTGCGGCTGTCAAACTTACTAGCGAACGGAACCCCACTGCTATCGGCTGCATCCGCGAAGGTAGAAGGAAGAAAGCGTTCTCCCGATCACGCTCGGCGACCTCCTTCTGGAGCACTACCGCTTCACAGAAGGAGACCACTGCCTCATGGGACACTGGGGAACCCAGTTCCATTTTAACCTGACGTTTTTTTCGCCTACGTTAGCTATATGAGTTTTGAAACGCAATTTCGAATACAACCCGTTTTTTTTTCATTTTTCGGCAAGCCTTGTCTGGGACCATGTTTGGGCACCGTAGGTTAGGTAGTGAATAAAGATACACATTAAGTATTGCATCGATAAATTGGTACCACTTTGTTATAACAAAGATATATATTTTGTTCTTGGCGCCAGACCAAAGTTTGAGGTTGGGCGTTTACGCAATCTCCGTTAAAAGCCGACGTAACTTGACACCGATGTCGCGCGATCGAATTCAATACTGTCATGACACTAGACTGCCACTTACAGTTATGGAAGCAGGTCACGTCCCTGAAGTCACTTTGTTATTTATGAGAATACACGAGTTTTATGTTTTCTCAGTGATCTCTTTAGAACATAAAAGTACCTTCACTTTAATATCCATGACATCGTCCAGTTTACATAAAAAAAAAACACGAGAACTCAAAGCAACACGTCTACTAATCATGAAATAAAAATTAAGGTTCGAAACTTAACAAACCATAATTGGAATAAATTGGTAGATTTTTATGTTTCCTTCTTAACGGCACAGAAGTGGAATATACTACCGACATCTATTATAGTTTAGGGCTATTCAAGACTGGAGTAAATAAGCATTCTGCAAGACAGGTAAATTGATGAGGCGCAAGATGTTTTATCTATTCCGATTGAAAAAGGGCGTGAAGTGTAAGTGTATACTCTTCTTTATCAAAGGTAGTGGGGAATAATCAGTGAATAGGCATATCTAAGACAAACGAAAAACATCTTCGCTTAACAACTAGTGAAATGAAGTCTAGGCGTACTTTTACTTTTGACAGAAAAAAAAGGCCATCTTTTTTAAGTGATACCAAGTAGCGGAACGAACAAGTTTCTTATAATAGTTGCAGTGTCACTCAACTGCTTTTTCTTTTCAAGTTATAAATCGCAAACACCTGAGTGGCACCTTAGACTATGGAAACTAAAGGACATGTTATGTTGACATATATAAGTCAGACGTTATATGCATATGATGGATTTCGACGATGAAAACATGAACATATTATTCTCTTTGTTTAACTGTTGCGTGCCGTCTTAAGCCAAAAGAGATAGCATTACATTGGTCTGTTTCAACACGGGAGTAAAAAATATGTAACGTCATCTTAAATGCTAATTGTGTCCATTTCGCAGTACATGAGGTACATGATACGGTTGTCAAAGGGAAGTACATCAAGTGTCAAAACAAATGTTTTTCCAAGTGTTTTATTAAATTATTCGCATGCATTGTAATAAAATGGAAAAAATATTGACAGTGAGAACAATTAAGTATTGATAAAAATTCGTCGCTGAAGCATTACGGGATGTGGCATTTGAAAAAGCGAAGATCGACCGAATGTAACATTGTACAGGCACGTGTTATTTTTCTGTCTATAAATCACACAGAAGCCCAAATATCTCATGTAATTAGATATATTTAAGTAGTTTATTTATGAATCTTGGCAAATTTTGCTTTGTTTGCAAAGATTGCCTGTTTGTTTATATATTTTGATGATTGTTGTTGACGATTATTTTGAGATAGTGTTGTTCTTGGAAGCATACATATTATCGATATTCTGTTATTAAAATAATTCACTACGAGGTTTTTATTATTTTATTATTATTCTTTTTACTATTTCAAGTTTACCTACAAATCAAAAAAGTGAAAAAGAATGGTTAGAAATAATACGCCGTAGAAGAGTGCCGAATATAAACATTGAATCAAAGACCATCTTCATTTATTCACTTCATTTTGAAGAATAAAATTTTTACATAACTTTGAATGTAACTAGATTATATGATAATGCAATTCCCTCATTAAGTTTATTGGTACTTGGTACTTGGTGTAACGGGCTGGTGTCCGCAACTCGACGTCAAGGCGCCTATTTTGCGTGTGGTAGAAGTTTCTTGGTAAATAATTTTATATTTAATTTAGACTAAACAAGACTCATTTACTAGGCATTCTCAGTTCGTGAAAACAAAATTATCCACTCGTTTCCGATTTTTTTCCACTGACAACTTTAACTACTAAAAATTCTTATTTTATAAAGCCAGCAATACAATGACCGTGTTGGTCCAACGTTGCCGGGTGAAGGCCAATACCAACGTATAGACAGCCTATTTGCCTTGCCTTGCCTTGCCATCGTTCAGTGTCACTGGCCTAGCTGACCGAGTAAAGGCGAGCGCTAACGTGTACAGAGTTCGTTTGACGTGGCTTGTCACAACTCGCAGTCGCTCGTGACTACTTGTCTCACTTCGGAGAAGTGTCGATTTTTCTGCACAAATCAAAGGCGCTCGGTCACTAGTAGTCAATTGACATTGTATAATCAGACGTTTGCATGCTATTTAATATATGCGAAACATGTTTATAACACTGTCTCTTATTACGTCTCCTGTCATACCATGTTTTAAGCAAATAAACGTATGATAATAATATTATTATTGATAATATTACTACTTCCCTTTATTTCCAAAATTAAGTGGAAGCATTAAAGATTCACTTAAATCAGTCACGGATATTAATAATATACCAATGCATAAATACAAAAAAGCTTACGCTATTTGGAGTCTGTTTAAAAATTTCTCTATGAAAATATGATTCTTTAGGCTGGAAATGTATAGGATTTATATTTCAAAGTTTTCTCTTTTTTATATACTCTCAAGTTACATTTTTTCTGTGCAAATTCACTTTTCGTAATATTTGAGTATTTGTAAACGCAAACAATAAATTCAAAATTTTATGTGACATTCCCGGATATAACCTAAAATATTCCCAAATGGAATGTTGATCTACTATAATTAAATGTTTGAATGTCGATAATGACTTATCGATAGATTATGATACGACACTAAAGATTTTTTTATTATGCATGTTCATTCGGTAGTTAGGGCAGCTCCTTTCTTTTATTTTTTTTCCATCCTCTAAGAGTGGCACTGAGACATAAGTTGACAAGTCGCATATACCTGTAATGTTACCACCACCTTTATCCTTCAAAACTGGAACGCAGTTATGCTCACACTGCATCCCTGTGCGAATTGTTTAACAAGAAACTATACTATTACTACTAACATCAGTAATTTAATCTTTAAATTAAGGCGAGGTATTTCAATGCGAGCTTAGATTTTAGGAGGTGAGGCGTGGGGGGCGTCTCTTCCGTCCCGCAATCTACGCGCTTAAAATTAACATTTTTTTTTTTTTTATAATAACTAAGTAACGGGTCGAACAAGTCGTGCGCTTTATAATAAACGACACGCCAGTCCATAACAGTTGCAGTACCACTCAGAGCTATAAATCATAAAGACCTGAGGGGCACTGCCACGACGCCCTGAGACATAAATTGACAAGTCCCATGTACCTGTAATTTCATCGGCTCTGCTACCCTTCAAAACCGAAACGCAGTAATGCTCGCACTACTGCTTGGTGGCAGACATAGGTAAGGTTGCATTACTGCCCTGGACGAACTTTTTCACAAGGAGCTCTTCTACTACTAAATTTGAATATTTTTTTTGTTAAGTAGAATTTTATTCTTAAATAGATCGTTTTAGACTCTTAATTTAGCCTGTTTTTGGGATGTTATACGATCGAGTAAAGTACATTCTATCGTGTAATAGATTAGCACATTCTTCAAATAATATCCTCAGGTGTATCGTATATTTTTTGTAACACCATTTTTCAATATTAAATACATAAACTATTTGATCTTGCCAAACAGTTTTACCTGCTTCTCCTCCGGTGAATAAACCTTGATGGATCTTTTACTTTAGAAATATACTAAAACAATAAGTAAATACTAAAGTAGCAAAGACAAAGGCGTGCTCGTATTCCCACAATGTAGCCACAAATGTTGCGTGTCTCGAAGACATTACGCAGATATAAAATCAGCGATCCAGAAAGTTCACCTGAGGGACGTGACCTGGTTTGGTGGATACTAACTGCTTTTGTTTATTATTATTGTTTTTCTATTCTTTACCCGCGATTGTTTACGACAAATTGTTTCAATCACGTTTAAATTCGAATAAGAACGCATTTTTTATTTATACAGTAGGACACAAAGGAGTACACAAACTACTTGGTATGAGGTGGTTATCGTAAGCGGGGATGGGCTTTACTCCATTAAAAAAAATGTGACAAGATTTTTTTTAGCAAAACCGTGTGTCTCTAATACTAGTGACGGGATATAAAATCGTATAGAAGTTGAGACTGTACCTTTGATATTTTAAAATAAAAGGCAGGTACAGGACGAAACATGCTACTGAACCTAAACATCTTTTTTAGAGTTTGTGCACATTAATCTTCAGAACAGCGAAACCAATTTGAATATGGTTTTCAATATATATAATTTATTTTTTTATGTAAAGACGGAGGCATACGAGCACACGACCCACTTGATTGGAGGTGGTCATTGTCGCCCATAGTTATTTGCTTGTCAGATGCGCTGTCTATGCGTTGCCAGCCTTTGGGAGCCCAGTACACTTGGTTTTTAAAGAACCTCATGTCATGAGAAAGATCATTCCACATCTTGCAGGTTCGAGAAAGGAACGAACGTGATGCCCGCGTGGTCTTAATTAACAATTAGTGTCAGATTTATGGAACACTATTACAAAACATAATGTTATGTAAACTTTAAATTGTGTTTTGCGAACGGTCGACGACGTGGGGACAAGTCGGAATGAAGTACGTGCGCTGATCAACGTGCGAAAATGGTACGTGTGAAAATAGTGTAGTACAAAAATATTAGTTATCAGTAGATCTACAAATGAGGTATATCGTTTATCGAGGTATAGATTTTATATTTAAGCCACAGCAGCGGTTTTATTGGTAAAAATAAATTTAAAACATTGAAAATAATATTCATCTTATAATTACTAATAAAAAATGATAATCTTCCTACAGATTCCGTTTTAAAGTTGGGTTTGCCAAAAATCCGGTATCGATTCGTTTACAAAATAAATATCAAAAATCAATTATTATAAAATCGACCCCTCCTACGTAAAGTATCTTATGCAAAATTGCCAAATTTACAGGGGAGCGTTTTACAGTTTTGAATTCACTGAAATGGACATAACACGTGACTCAGATTTATTCGACAAAGCTCATTACTCACATAGTTATAATTTTATACTCACCCGCCCAGTCTCACTTTAGTTTATCCGCTTGTGGACCCACATCTGCTTTAGTATAAAATAAATTGTGGTTGTTTATCTAACCGATATCTAGGATTTATAATACTCTATGTGAGTAACGAGCTTGCCGAATAAAAATTAAAACGCTCCCATGTAAACTTGGCAATTTCGACACATGGTGGCCATGTTAATCTACTATTGTAGATTAAGATGGTAAATTTTCATTTATGCCAGTTTGCGAGTAACTTTGTAATTTGTAATAATTTTGTTAATAATTTTGTGGTGGCCGTAGCATAACACACAATGTGTGATAAACCCTTGCTAAACCTACTTACTTACTGCTAGACGTATTTATTTCAGTTATTAAGCTTTAATGTTGCCATTATTAATTGTTTTTTTTTTGCGGATACTGAATCGGTAAGATTTATTTGGTAATAAACTATAGATAAACACTTTGAAGAACAAGTATAACGATATGAAATGGGTATATATAGCTATCTTTGTCGTTTAATCACCGCCGCGAAAACGATGAAACAAAAAATGCCGAGTTTTTGTAGTTTCAGTTTATACGTATTTTACATTATATTACTTATTATTTACGTATTTCTAATTACTTCATGTATTGAACTGTATTAAAAATGTTCTCCGCACCTTTTTCCAATAATTAATACATATGAATTTGTTTGTTTTTATTATTTCTTTTTATCTCGTTTGTCAATTTTTACGTTCGTAAAATTACTGTGCAGAACTGTCAAAAGGTTTTAAAATCAGCTGTGAACTTGCGGCCATGTTTGGCACTGCGATATTTTTTTCCAGCCAATGGTCTCGGCACTGGCGATGCGACAAAAATATGACGTCACGGTGCTCGCCATGTTAGCTATTGTGATACAATTTTAAAACGCCGGTTTATCACTCGAAATTGACAGCTAAATGTTGCATATAATAGCTTTATCGCGGTGGCATGCTACCGTTTACAATAGCCTTGTGGCTGGGGGTTTTTCGTGAATTTTAAATTAAAAAGGTTCCTATTTTTAAAATGCGCGCCAAAATATTATTTTTGAAGTTACCGGCAAAAACAGCACTGTCTTTTTGGTCATTTAAAAAAATGATATAACGTATAATAATAACGTGTGAGTGATACGTCCTTGCGCGTATGAAATCGCGGACACAGCTATACATAAAAATATGTCGGTCAGAGACAATAAAAAATATAAAGTTGTTGTTATAACATTGATACAATTTCGCAAAATAACAATCAGTTTTAATTACATTTTCCCCTTTATAGTAGTTTGCAGTTCTTGTTTGACGCTCGTAATCATCTTTTTCCTGACTGTTCAATATCTGAATTAGTATTCAGTGCAGGAGTTCCTGCGTCCAGACAGACTGGGCGGGCGCGATTATATTAATCCAGAACCGTTTTGTACCGGCTCCAAATCACCCGGTGGGGTTCATTTGGGTGCACGGTTTTTGTAAATTCGATTTGGCCGGACTGTACGTGGATTTTGCTTTTCAAATAAAGGTATTCGTTGATTATATTTCGTATATTTTATTAAAGAATTATAAGTAAGCTATGCTCCGAGTTTCTCTGAAGCATAAAATTGTTAATGAGGTTATCCATCAGAGAACCAAAATCACCGACATTGCTCGTTTGAATTATTATATCTTTCAAAGAACCAATAACTGATCAGGAAAACCGAGTTCTTAGGTTTTCGCGATTGTTACACATAGGAAATGAAACTATTTTTCCGCATTTAAATCGCTTATATTCGGGCCCTTTACAGGTCCCATTTTCACGGTTGACTAAGGTGGTACTGTCTTCAACCAGTTATGTCTAATATTAATGCAAACTACCCTATTTTTTCACTATAGTTACAATAGTTATTGATTAAATACCTTATTTTTAATTTTACAAAGAAAACATTCCAATTTATGCCTATGCCCAGCTAGACCGAAGATTTTCAAACGGTACGTTGATGATACTTTCACAATATTACCTAAAGATAGCATACCTTCTTTCTTGGACCATCTTAATTCTTTTAGTACTAAGATCCAATTTACTATGGAACAAGAGAATTGTGGTACTTTAGCTTTCTTAGATGTTTTAATTAAAAGAAATCCTAATAACACCTTAGGCCATACTGTGTTTCGAAAGAAAACCCATACAGATAGGTATCTCAATGGTAATTCCCATCACCATCCTAGCCAGTTAGCTACCGTGGGCAAATCTTTGTTTCAGAGAGCACATGGTGTCTGCGACAGTAATCATCTGGCAGGGGAACTTCAGCATATAAAGCAAGTCCTACATGCGAATAAGTTGAAGATTCCACGCCAATGCCGCAGGCCTCGTGTGACACCACCAACAGTCGAGCGAAGACCTGCCATCTTACCTTACGTGAGAGGTGATACAGACAAGATCGGAAGAGTCCTCAGGCGTGCATCTATCAAGACCTGTTTCAAGCCCCTGAGGAAGATTTCTCAGTTCCTGATAACCGTGAAAAGTAACATCCCCTTACAGGATGCAGGAGTTTACAAGCTTGACTGTGAGTGCGGTTTCTCTTATATTGGACAAACAAAGCGAAGTATTTATTCCCGCGTCAAAGAACATATAGCTGATGTCAAACACCGTCGCGTAAACAAGTCTGCAATCTGCGAGCATGTCATGGATAAACTTACACATTCAATGAAGTTTGACAAACCACAGGTTCTTGCAAAAGAAGTCCGTTATCTATCCAGGATGCTGAGAGAGGCCATTGAAATTAAAAATCATCCTAATTTCAACAGGGAAAATGGTTTCTCCGTACCACCAGTTTGGGATCCAGTATTTCCTCTAATGAAAAATCCCAAACAGACATAAGACTGCAGTACTAATTAATATGTTTTAGTTTATTCTCATTTCTATTAATAATTAATAATAAATTAAACTTAATAAAAATTCATTCAGTAAAATAATTTGTAAAACTTAATGTAAGCATAAATTGGAATGTTTTCTTTGTAAAATTAAAAATAAGGCATTTAATTATATATATACTATTGTAAGTATAGTGAAAAAATAAGGTGGTTTGCATCAATATTAGAGATAACTGGTTGAAGACTGTACCACCTCAGTCAACCGTGACCATGGGACCTGTAAAGGGCCCGAAACGTCGGTTTGTTTGAAAAAACAAATATACGCGATTTGTATGGGAAAAATATTTTCATTTCCTATGATCAGGAAAACGTTTTAGAAGCAGTAGAACTCATGCAAATAAGAATTCGTCCCGGGAAATACTGCCACCTTACCAATTTCTGCCACCAGGTGCGCCATTACTGCGTTCCAGTTTTGAAAGGTAAGAGTGCTGTTGAAATTTCTCCGTTTTCTCACTCACTCACTAACTCAGAGAGCACATTTTGATGCTGCAAAATACGCCTGGTGAAATTTTATTTGTATACCGCAAAGAGAAACATAAAATACATAAAGACAGTGAACTAATTGAAAACGCTGTAGGCATATGACAATTTTATTTTTCTGATCTAATTGCGTTATTTATATATTGTAGGTACCTATTTTAATGTGCGTCCGCACTTTTTTTAATTTTCTTTTTAGTTTTATTTGTAATTTTTATTTTAAATCGGCCACTTCAAAAAGGGGTCACAGAAAACCAGCGCTGTGGGTCCGCCGCAGTATTTGCTGAGTTGGGCCCTATTCATCGCAACACACGTTAAGCATAAAATCATATTGTACTTGTAACATGTGTTTGCGCTGAATAAATTCATTTTCTTTCTTTCTTTCTTTTATTCTTAAATTACAAGCTCATCGATGTATCAGTGTGACGGACATAGTTGCAGTATCTCTCGGATCTTCGCCAGGCGCACGTCTGATTCGTCTAGTCGCTTAATAAAAAGTTGCTTACTGAAAACGGCTGCGATAAGCTGAAGACTCAAGAAGGTAGGGCGAAATGGCGCACATTGGGGGATAGACCCGCTACGGAAGAAAAAATACAATGGAAGTGCCATAAGACTCGATTATTATTGGAACCGATAATCAAAAAAACGAAACACCAAAACACACACAAACAAAATGATAAACACTACGAAATCTTTATAATGATTGGTCATACTTTCTAATTTAAGAAGATGTAATAAATTCTGGCTTGTTAATATAATTTAAACTTTGTCCAGTCGCTTTATCGTTGAAAGTCATTGACTTACAAATAAATGGACGACGGGTCTAATACAAAAACTACGAAAAAAATGTCCCAAGTCAACCTATTTAAACGTAGTGACATGTAAAGGAATATGAAAAAGCTAAAACGTTGAATTTCAATTGTAATGTCATCGCAGTACTGTCTAATTTTGCTTGCTTCGCTGTCAGTCGAACAAACGAAGACTAAAGCGTGAATGACGCTCTGTATACGATTTTAACGCCATATAACTTCGGACACTTTTTAGCACGGACCCGACGTCCATATAATTGTAAGTCAATGTTGAAAGTCCAATATCTTTATTGCAAGTTACGAAGTTTTGATTTTATAATTGAAAATTTATCCGATATGCTGCCGTCTTGCGGCCAGCAGCTGGACTACGGCGAATTATTTACATCTGAATGAATAGATAATTAGAAAATTTAAAATTTATTTAAATAAAACTTTAAAACTAATTTGAAATACTACTACAGGTAATGTTTTTAGAGCAACTCCCATTTTTGCACTTCAAAACAGCACAGTAAGGCATTTTTCTACGATTTTAGAGAATTTGCGCGAAAGAATGACACAACTATACCGTACAAAGCGAAAATGGAGGACTGAACTCAAATACGTCTTTCGAGACCCATACTTATCTCGCGTAAGATGCTAACTAACCACTTCTACTTCTACTGTATTTATTGTTCTGTGGGCCCAGCAATTACATTACAACTATTAAGGTTCCCAGATTTTTAATGAAACTTTCGATCTCTGGCGTTCCTTGTCAATTAAGCTTACAGATATAGTTTTTCCCATCGGGGTAAGCTAGAGACCACAGCCTTCCACGTGCTACGAATTAAGCTTGGTTCTCTTTTTACCAACTTCAAAAAAAGGAGAAGGTTCAAGGTTTTTTTTTGTGTGTATCTTAGTTACACGATTACATTGAATTTGTGAAATAATTTCAAAATAGTCTTCTCAGTAGTGGTCCCATTAAAATTTGAAAAAAAAAATATTCCACTTCTAGAGAATATTTTAATAATCCCAGTACAGAGTACTAAAAAAACAGACCTCAAAAGTACGTGGAATTACGTCTATTTGCTAAGTTTTATTGAAATATCGCCTAGTTCGCCACTATACAGGACTTGACACTGGAGATAATAAAAATAGGTTCTCACTACTCAAAGTATATTGAGAGAAAAACGCCTTGAATTGGAGAAATAGCAAAATCAACCATTAAAATAATTGCTCCTAAATTAAAGTTAGGCGCTATTTATAAAAATAAATCTTCATGAGTTCACCCTTCGAGGTGGATGATTTTCTTCAAAATGAAATGGGATGTAAAAATGGAATGTGAAATGGAAGTACCCTCTTTCCAACAAAAAAAGAATCATGAAAATCGGTTCACAAATACCGGAGTTATCGCGTAACATACATACAAAAAAAAAAGAACATACAGTCGAAATGAGAACCTCCTCCTTTTTTGAAGTCGTTTAAAAATTAACGAAACGGGGCGGGGTTTTAAAATTAATAAGCCAGCCTCAAGAATATCTAGTATTCTATTTAGCTTCACTCGAATTTCATCAATAGCTAGAAGCAATTCCTTTGCAATAATCTGAAGTTCAAACTCATCTTGTTTCTTTTAACGCAAAATCCGATGCAATATCGTGATTAACGTGGCGCGAATCTATTTTTTAACGAAATTGAACCCTACTTCCAATGAATACCATCAGATTTCAATGCGCAAATTGAAAACAAACATCCAGGAATCACTATCAGATTTCAAAGGTCTCATTCATGCTGGAGTTAACGTTCAACTATGTTTCGTTCTTTTTTCCAACTCGATCGGAAAACTGCTTCATTTTGCTGCATTTTTTGCCGGACACCAATACTGTGAGACCTCCATCCCCTACCGCTGATCGTATCTTTTAAATGGACGTTTGGAGAACATGTGAGCTGTTTAAGGGTCGGCTAAGGTTGGTTATGATGTAATGTGGAAGGGAAGCCGACAATGTGTACAAATAGGCAATCCCGATTGCGATCACGTAGCTGTAACGAGGCGTCGCGACCGTGTGGCTGGTGAGGAATCGATCGCTGTGAAGGAATTCACTGACGGCTACCGAATAGCTCAGTGTCTCAAAACAAATTGGTTGCACGAATAATCCGTTTTGAATGCCATTTGTGAATGCCTTTACTTAATCCATTAATACAGCCTCAGTTTCTGAAGTGACAAACGTTTGAATTTATCACGTCATAAAAGGCTGCTAGATTGTTGGAAATAAAAAGATATTTTTTCCACCTCACTACCTCGGAAAGGCTTTATTTCTCATTAGAAATCTGCGCGTGGAAAAGGTTTTATCTATACACATATCACAAACTCTCTATAGTGTGTTCAAAAACCGCAAATTACGACCAGCACAAAGGTAAACTGTTTTGTTAGTACAAATTTCTTATCTGTGAAAATGTTATTATCGAATTCGAATTCGCCCCGGACCTTTTGGAGGGAAAAGTGTCGTTTTTATTTTGACTTTCAATTATTTTGTGAAATCTAGTTTAAAGTGGAATAGGATAGTGCTATTGTGCCTTAATCGAAGATTAAAACGCGAAATTATACGAATCTCGAACTAAAATATCCGTATCGGCCCGTTTTAAGGAATCCCGAGTCAATCTAAGCACGCCGCCTCAAATTGCCTATCCTCTTTGTGGCGGCCATATTTACAGAGACATAATTAAACTTCATGTTTAGGCTGATGGCTTTGCCAAAGCCTTAATAAATTAAAGAAAAAAAAAAATTTATCGAATTCGATGTTATTATTACATTTAAATTTCGAACATATCTGAAAAACAAAACAATTTGATTTGACCTCAATTCTAATATCAGTCGAGATGAAGTTTTATTCGAAATGAAATGTCAATAGCAAACAATAATTTTGACAAATTTCACACGTTACTTGATATCGAACGATATGATAGTTGGGGCCGATTTTAGTTTGTCTGTTAATTAAAAATAAAAACTACCGCCATTTCGCCAGTCGTAACATGCGGTTCCTGTACACATCACAAAGAGCTTATAATATGTGTGTAGATAAAGCAGTGTATGTAACTGTACATAATTAGGCATTAAAACACTCGTGAGATGTTTTTATGAAACCCCCGCTCGTATTTTAATGCCTTTCATAATATAACAGTCATATAAACTACTATTTGAAATTCGAACTTGACAATGGACTGTGGTGCACCTAACTGTTTCTTCCGACGAAAAAAAAAACATAATGACACTGACTACATTATTTGTGGAGCATAAATCCATTGGCATATTTTATTATTATTAATGTTGACATTAAATTGACAATGATAACTAATTTTGTTTATTAAATTACTTAATTCGACGAAGAACTAAACTGATTTGTTAAAGTTCAACTGTTTTCCTTTCATCTGTTCCATTTTCCTCGCGGTAGTGAGGTGAAAACGAGTGTGTTTTGCTCGATAGCAAAGTTGTTTTGCGTCTCGTGCCCTTAGAATAATAACGCATAGAATGATAGTTTCATATCAAACGAACTGTCGCAAGTGAGGCAAAAATCAAATTCATGTAGGCTAGTTTTAGTAGTTGGTTAATTTTCGGTTTTAGTGAATATTTATATAAAAATACAAGTTGAAACGCGTTACTTCCTTGTGGAATGTGATGTTCGTATCTATTTTATGTTTGTCTGACGTATTTTTAACGCACATTTCGTCATTTTTAGCTAAAATTCTTGATCTGTTTGCAGTGCAAGTTGACCTTGAGCACTGACGGCCCGCCCGCTCGTGTGGGCCCATTGGGCGCGCTTAAATTTGCCTCACTTAGCGTGTGCGGACTAGGTTTCTATGCGTTATTATTCTAAGCTCGTGCCTTGAAACCCTCGCTACGCTCAGGATTCTATTTTTGAACTGCAGCCTTGCTTAACAAATATCTATTTTTTTATGATGTCAAGTGACGAACGAAATGTATGTACATAACTTAGAAAATAAAGTCGTAGCACGTTGACACGATGGAACAAAATGTTTCAAGCGAAATTTATTCGCATATTTTCCACCACATTATGTAAGTGTAATGCTGAAATTACATAAATATATCAAGTTCTCAAGTTTCTATGATTGTTACACATACGTAATGAAACAATTTTTTACGAAGCTTAATCGTGTGCATTTGATTTTTTCAAACAAACTAAAGCTTCGGGCCGTTTACAGGTCTTATTGTACAATAACCCTACAGTTTACGTGATTTTTGAGTAATACTTAAATAATTATCGTTAGAAAATAAGGTTAATAAAGAAATTCGTACGTTGGTTACAATAGTTCAAGTTCACCGTTAGATGGCATTGGCATAGAAAACGCGATTTCTGAATCGCGGTGTTAAGATTATTCCCTAATTGTGGGCCCATTTTTGTTTCTGGTAGAACTTGTCACTAGTGTTTTGAACGAAGAGGTTCTATTCGCCAGCTGCAATCCTATGGTAATACTCATTCCAAAGGCAGCATCTCCAAATCACGCCAAACATAACTACGAGTGGGCGTTTTTTTTTTGCAAGATCTGCACCTTACTGGACTTGTCGTGGACTCTGCGCCGTGATGGATTGCTTTAACTGGGATGATATTGCACCGCCAAGTAAAATTGTACACAACCAAGTCACTAAAAGAGGTTGTTTTACGAAAAAGAACTCGTTTTTACCGATTTTGTCGCTTGATTCCTGGGCAGCAGCTAGCCGAGAATTCCTTACCATTTTTTAATAGCAGTAGAGCTCCTTGTGAAAGAGTTAGTCCTAAGAAGTACTGCCACCTTAACTATTTCTGCCGCCAAGCAGTAATATCAGCATTACTGTGTTCCGGTTTTGAAGGATAGAATGCTGGTGAAATTACAGGCACATGAGACTTGTTATGTCTCAGGGTGACCATCAAGCGCATGACTTGTTCGTCCCGTCGCCTGATATTATAAAAAAAAACACTTAAATAATTATCGTAACATAATAAGTTTATTTTAGATATTCGTATATTGGTTAGAATAGTTCCAAAGTTTATCGGTAGATGGCATTGGTAAAGAAAACGCGATTTCTGAATCGCGGTGTTAACATTTTTCCCAATTGTGGGACCTCTCACAAGGGTTTTGAACGAAGAGGTTCGATTCACCAGTTGTAACCCTATGGTAATACTCATTCCAAAGGAAGCATCTCGAAATCACGTCGAAGACAACGTAACGTAACGTAACGTAGTGTTGTAAAATTATACACAACCAAATTTGTAAAAGGGTGCGCGGTAGCGCATCGCCAAGCTCCTTTACAAAGAAAACAAGTCACCTTTACCGATTTTGTCGTTTGATTCCTGGGCACCAGCTAGCAGAGCATTCCACTACCAACCTCTACAGTCCCTCCTATTGCATTATTAATTTCAATATCATGTTAGTTGGAGAATAGTCCTCTTTTAAAATGCTTGCATCCAAGTTACTGTAGTTCAGATTATGGTGGTTTGCATTAATATTAGATATAACTGGTGGATATCTAAATACTATCTCAGTCAACCATAACCATGAGACTTGTAAAGGAGAAAAACTAGTTTCATTTTCAATTCCAATATACGTGCTTTTTCCAAGTCACCTAATATAATATCACTTTTTCGTCATCCTTCTAAACAGTTTCATGACATACAGGCAAAGTCGACCGTAATGTCCTAAATTATACCCACAGACTTAGAATAATAACGCATAGAATGATAGTTTCATATCAAACGAACTGTCACAAGTGAGGCAAAAATCAAATTCATGTAAGTAGTCTAGTTTTAGTAGTAGGTTAATTTTCGGTTTTAGTGAATATTTATATAAAAATACAAGTTGAAACGCGTTACTTCCTTGTGGAATGTGATGTTAGTATCTATTTTATGTTTGTCTGACGTATTTTTACACTCATTTACCGCACATTTGGTCATTTTTAGCTAAAATTCTTGAGCTGTTCGCGGTGCAAGTTGACCTTGAGCTTGAAGGTCCGCCCGCTCGTGTAGGCCCATCATTGGGCGCGCTTCAATTTGCCTCACGTAGCGTGTGCGGACTAGGTTTTTATGCGTTATTATTCTAAGCCCACGGGATATACATGGATTTTTTACGTCAAGATTAAGCAATAGGTTTTTATGCTCGAAAAATCTGAAGGTATATTTGGCGAATACCTACCTGAAAAAACTGAACATTTGCAATTTAATTGTAATTTACTATATTTATTTTGTGAATTCAAATTCTGCAGTATTTTTAGAATGTGGAAATTATTTATTTTATATCTAATACATTGTGGCTGTATGCGTCTGTGCCATTTATAAAAAAACAAAAAGTCCGAAATTTGCAAAATCCGTAAATGTTGTATTGTGAAGCGATATTTATTCATACGAGAAATAAATTATCGTTGTATCTATTTCCTCGCAAATATGATGAAAAACATTGTATGTAGGACGGGCGTTCTAACAAACTCTCATTAATAATGTCTTATTTACCGCCTTTTATACACAATGTAATATCACATATTGCGATAGAAATAATAAATTAAAGTTACTAATGAAAAGGTATAAAATGCCAACTCCAACACAGTTACTTCAACGCGCCAATTATACTCGCTCGAGTGTGTTCAGGATCTTATAATGAACTTAATTGATACGAGAGCTAACGTTGAGATGAGAATAATCACTGTTCCAAGTCGATTCGAGGATATTCTAGAGCGTATGCAAAAGTGATTCATAAAATACATCCCGTGTCGAACTTGGAAACTTTGAATTCGAATTGTTTATTTATTTAAGATATAATAATAGTTCACAAACCCCGTACGACACTTAAAACTAATTTAATACAATAACCTTAGAATAATAACGCATAGAATGATAGTTTCATATCAAACGAACTGTCACAAGTGAGGCAAAAATCAAATTCATGTAGGCTAGTTTTAGTAGTAGGTTAATTTTCGGTTTTAGTGAATACTTATATAAAAATACAAGTTGAAACGCGTTACTTCCTTGTGGAATGTGATGTTAGTATCTATTATACACTCTTTAGATTGGAACAGATAACAATAACAATATTGTTGTGCACAAGCACAACAGTGAAATAAAATAGATTTAATTAAATATCCTATTTAAAAATAAAAATGATCTTTTATGAAATTTAAGAAAAAAAAGAGAAACTTGAAGAAACCATAAACGAAAAAAAATAAGTCAATGTGGAAGAGAAAGAATAAGAAGAACAACCAAACAGATTTACTTTAGATATATATTGGGTTTTAAAAGGACGTCTCAGAAGGACTTATATTGACCAGAGCAGTGATGTTCTCAAAAAGGCTGGGATCCGAAACGACAAGAATAAAAGAAGTTGTATGAAAAGGGTAGTTGATGCATGGGAGGCTCGAAAGTTATGTCAGGATAGAGTAAGGTGGCGTTTCGTGGTCTCTGCCTACCCCTCCTGTGGGACAAGGGCGTAAGCTTATGTATGCATGTAAGTAAAATGAATGCATCTTGAACATAGGTATGTAACCACATAGACGCTATAAATGATTTTAAAGATTGCTGGAATATGTATATCTACCTCAACTGCCTCTGTGGCCGAACGGTTTCCATGCCGGACTGCCACGCAGAGGTTCCAGGTTCGATTCCCGGGCCGGAAGAAATATTTGTATGGCCTACATTTATTTCTCTCGTGAGTTTGGGTGTAATTTGTGGTTGTCTATGTGTGTCCACGGCACCCGCGACACAGGGTTTCCCTAGTGCGGGGCTATGTTGAGTGTGTGCGTTATTATTATTATTATAGGGCTAACCTTAATCGAATACGGGATTTGCTCTTCTAACATTTCTAACCGATTGAAGTGTTGAGATAAACTTTTATAGAGTCTTCCTATACAAAGAAGCATTATCTGTGTATTCTGTTTATATACATAGGAACTTTTGTACAAAAGTTCTCTAATGCCGTCATAAAAGGGTTATCATATATATTAAAGGATACTTAATTAAAAATAAACGTGTTTAAAACGAAAGCGTCAAGGGAAAATTGTTATTCAACCGTGTATACGCTGAGGTATAAAATACTTTTTTGAGAAAAAGTATTGCGTTTGGGGGTTTTACAACAGCCCCATATCTTTCTACATTAGTATTGATTATACCCTCCCTACCAACCCTTAGGGTATACGAGAAGGGCACTATAACCTGTGCGCGCACAGGAACCTGATAAGTTCAGGTTTAGACCCCAGATCAGCCAGTGTACAAGGTTGTCACAGACCTCTGTGAGCTGTAAGGTACGCTCCAATTCCAGACGCCGATAATGGCTGGAGGGACCGGAGGATATCTAGCTCATCCTCTATACTAGTTCTCCGGGCTAGTGCCGGAGATGCCGGTAGCAATGTCCGGACATAGCTAACGACTTAAAGGGCAACATACGTGCCACGAGTGTCTCTTCGCTGTTAGGCCCTCCTCTAAACCGGTACTAAGAGGCTACGCGCGGGACGAACGCCCCGGCCACATGCTACCGGGGACGACGAACGTGTTTATCCCTGCTGCTAACCACAAACTCCGGCTAGTCCATACCCAAGTCCGGGTCCGCCAGAGACGCCCGTGAAAGCGTATCACTGGTGGAGAGCTCTTCCCGGACGCTCGCCGTACCCTGGTCTTGCCAGTCTCGGGTCAGTAGATACGTGTGAAAGAGTGTAGACAGAGAAGTACTGCCACCTTCCCGATTTCTGCCGTCAAGCAGTAACGTGAGCTTTACTGCGTGCCGGTTTTGAAGGATAAGGGTATCCTTATCCTTCAAAACCGGTAATTTCACCAGTATTGGTGAAATTACAGGCACATGGGACTTGTCAACTTATGTCTCAGGGTGACGGGCGCAATGGCAGTGCCCTTCACATCTTCGCGATTTAAAACTGTGAGTAGTAACGCAACTGTTACGGACAGGCGTGTCGCTTACAATCAGGCGCACGACTTGTTTGTCCCGTTACTTGATATCATAAAAAAAATGTGCCCTGCATGTCTTAATATCTGTACCCTTGAGGATTTGATGGCAGCTACTGGAGACGCGTTTTTCAAGGGTGAGCCTTCAACGTACAAGGTTTTATTACCTAGGTTCTAGTGTTTTATCCAGGAGAACCAATCTTTCTCAGATGATATCGGATTACGAAAAAAGACAAATGGCAGAATTGGCTCTTCATCGCCGTTTTAATTAAAAAAAAAACATCGATTTGTGGAGCATAACGAGGTAAGCGCCATTTGAACGAATGAAAGAACGAATGAATTCATTAATGAATATATAAAGTGATTAATATTCTACACGTTTTTATTATAAAATCTGCAATAAATTATTTATGCCGACGATTACATTCATGCAAAACACGTCATCGCAATTTCATTGTATTTGTGCTTCATCCAATTGCATAAGCAAATTGAATGAATAATTAATTATGGTTCATAAATAATCACTAATGTATTTTCAATTAGCTTTGTATGTGGATATATGTGGTATGGGCTCGTGAAAAGAAATCCTCCGACCACATTGGAAATGCCGTGATAGATCTGAAGAACCCTGGGTCTAGAAAACTAGGAAATATAGTTTTAGTGGAGTATGGTGGTATGGTGGTAGAGCCA
Source organism: Hyposmocoma kahamanoa (assembly GCF_003589595.1). Classification (NCBI taxonomy): domain Eukaryota; kingdom Metazoa; phylum Arthropoda; class Insecta; order Lepidoptera; family Cosmopterigidae; genus Hyposmocoma; species Hyposmocoma kahamanoa. Next base: position 1,364,578 of record NW_020653611.1, on the reverse strand, counting down.
AAGTCAAATAATCATCTTTATTTCATAGGTAAGCAAATTACACTTGATTAACCTCTACTGTTCATTCGTAAGTCAGATTCCCGTGAGAAGAATGAGCAAGAAACTCGAAATTTACTCTTTGTAAATAAATATTTGTGAACGTCTGTCATTAACAATTACTTTATTTCATTTATCAGGCGTACCAGGGAATGTTTTTTTTATGACACCAAGTGACAGTTGCAGTGCCATTCATAGCTTTAAATCGCAAAAGTCTGAAGGACAGTACCACTGCGCCTGTTACCTTGAGACAAAAGGTGTAATTTCACCATTACCCTCACATTACAGCTTGGCGGCAGAAATAAGTAAGGCGGCAGTACTTCCCTGCACGAACACTTTCACAAGGAGCATTGAAGTATGAAATAAAATTAAGTAGAACGCATTTACTATACCACCAACCAATAACGTATGATAACAATCCAGAACACAGTATGTGCTGAAATGGCCCTGACTTAGCCAAACAGCTAGTTTTCTGCCAGTATCATATAGCGATCGCATTCTAGTGAACCACGCTACTGTAGGCTTGGACGTAGCTCGTGGTGCGTAGCGAGAAAGACTTTTATGAATATAAACGGGGATTATCTTCAAAACTTGGTTTATTGTACTTTTTTACATATTTTCTTATTGAGGTTACATCTCAAACTCTCAAGACGTTCTATTCTTTCTTAACATTCTAAATATAAAACTATATTCACTAACTATATTCAGCCAGTAATTCTACTCATAGAGCCTAGACTACACTACCAAGTTCCATCACGCGCAAATACGTAACTATAAACTTATACACGGTGGAACGGAACGACCGACAAAGCCGAAAATATCACGTTAAGAACCCTACATACATGAGTTTTATTTACTTTAAATGAAAATCAGAGCAGTTGGAAAATGTTCGTCCAGATTTAAACCTTTCGCGGTGCAACAACCCTACTCGAATCAATTGTGTTAGTACATCTACTGCCCCACAGGCGGCGTTCGTGTCATTGGCACTCGCAAAAGAAATAAGTGTACTCACTTGAATAGGTAATTAAAAAACATTGAACTTACTTTAAATTAAAAGGATGTTCGATTTGTCCACGTCCCCTTTACTCTTGCAGACATTCAGACATTTCAGACACATTCCTGGGTGTGCCGGTCACACGCCGATGTGGTTTTCCACACAAACACACTAATACACTTTACTTGCTTAACACAAACACTACTTATAAACAGCACTATTCCAATAAGTTGCTGTCACAACCCAAAAATTAATAAGTAAACGTTGTTTTGTGTTGTAAACACGAGAAAAACATGAGACCACGAGTTACCAAACAACCAGTCATTTTGAACTAATTTATGAATGAAAAAGTGTTACCAATTAGACTAAAGCAAATATCACTAAACAGAATGGTCACAGTACAAGCAAAAGACTCCTGAATACTAAGATAAAAATAATATTAAATTTTAAACGATTAAACCTAATTAAATACGCACCAATAAATACCAAATTTTTTTTTGTCGCTAGAAATAAAAGACGCTTTTGATGTCAAATCGTCACATAAAGGGACAAAGTTGCTTACTTGGCAACTCTGCATAGAGATGCGCGCGGAGGCGGCGGCGTACGCATCGGATATCATTGATAACTAATATCTAAATGTTAATTTTAAAAAGACAATTATGATAAAGAAATAGGTTTCGCAATAATCGTCTTGTCTGGTATAAGTACCATGAGCAATTCAAAAGTAAGAGTAAGGTAACTGCAGGTCGTTTAATGAATTGTAATAAATAATCAAATTTAACAATGTGATAATCGATACTCAAAAATAAGAAAACGAACCGTGGAGGTGGTCTGCAGACCTTCAAGCACCGATTTATTTATTTTCACATTACATTTATTAAAATTTCAACTACTCATCTCAAGTTAACAGAAATTTTCGTTTTAAATGTTGATCTCATTAAAATGAACTCTTCGTTTTAAAGTTAGTAAATTCTTGTATTGTAAATTAAAACTATTTCCAAATGCATTGAAAAATAGACTAGTACAAAAAAAACGATCTCCCAATTATGCTGCCAAAAACAGATAACAGGTATCAAATCTCTAAATCTCTAAGGTTATAAGCGACGTGATTGGCTGCCTCAATTTACTATTTTACGTCAGGGTCGGATTAAGGGTTACGAGATTATTGTAATTTGAGTATTTGACGCATGTTGTAGAACGTGTTTACTTAATTTAGTTATGTTTATTTAAGTTAGTCTTATCTTATGACGCAGAAAACATGGTTGAACTCCTGTCAGAATCATTTAGAAAACTTCACTTTTCTTAAGTTGTTGTAGGTAGTTTATAACAACGCATAGTTTAGAAACAACATGTCTCCCGAAGATTCTATGAGAGGTGCATTTTTTCGGTAAATGTAAATATTGGGTCGTCAAACACGGAATTTAGGGGTGTTAATTACTCTCAAAATAATACAATAAAATACCCGAATAATTAATCATGATTCACATGATGACCGATCAAACAAAGTGATTGATCAAAGAAAGCGACTGATGGGGTGCTGATCAACGACTGAGGTCAGCGACCTATTAAATTTCAAAGTTTTTTGCCCTGAGTACCTCCCGGTAGTTGCCTCCAAACAGCTGTGTTTTATGATGTAGGGTTGACAATACAGACTTTTCAAGCAAATCTTTATCATTGAATAACTTGGAAACTATTACACTTAGAGCAAAAAGACTTTCAGTACAGTTAAGTACATATTTAAGACTCTTCACGGTTTTCGGCTTTGTCGGTCGTTCTGTTCCACCCGGTATGTGTGCCTAGTAAGGTAAACACGGTTGAATCTGGTTAGTACTAATGTAAGTAATGTAAATAGTGTAAGTACAAAAAAATTCAAAAATTCTTTAACAAAAGTCACAAAACGTATTTGTGTAACAAATACCTGTTAGGAGACCCGGTCTTCCCAAGAAGGATTTACGATAATGTTAAAGTGTTTCTACAAAACTAAAACTTAATTGTTTCGAAATAAATAAATAATTATATTTTTTTAAAAAGACAGACCTCACAAGTTTGCTTTACGGCTTTTTTATTGGAATTAGATGTATTTGCTAAGTTTTATTGCAATCGGTTAGCGCAAAGTACGCGAAACCGGATTCATCCCCTAGTTAGCCACCCTTAGAGTTGGAATACTTCCTTTAAATTTAAATGGGACCAATATTGAAGTACCTTCTTTTTTTTCAACGAATACCATCAAAATCGGTTTACAAATGCCGTGAGCAACGTAACATACAAAAAAAAAATTATAAGTAATGTAAGTAATTTAATTGTCACAAATAACTATAATAATAAATTATAATAAAAAGGCATGTGTATGTATTAAGGGGCAAAATCGGATGGCAAATTTAGTAGAAAACATGTTTGATACGGCACATAGAACTTACAAGGCTGCTAGCAACGAAGCAGGTGTTGATTAGTTCACATACGTTTCCCATTAGAGCGACAATACGTGGTGTTCCTACATGCTTAGAGATTCGCCCCCAGCGCAACATGTTCTATCTTATAGCTAATTATATTGACATTAAACAGGATCAAACACGACGCTATTTGAGCTGTTTTAGAGGTGTAGGTGCTCGGTGTAAATTATGTTATATTGTACTCAAATAATAAGGTGTGATGTTCATCCCAGTTCACTGTGAGTTAGTTTATTAAAAACTGATTGTTTCTCTACAATGAATGGTCAAAATCAAATACATTAATGTGAGCATTACTGCGTTCCGGTTTTGAAGGGAAAGGACGCTCGTGGAACACATATAGGCACATAGGACTTGTCAACTTAAGTTTCAGGGTGACGAGCGCAGTGGCAATGCCACTCAGATCTTTGCGATTTAGAAGTGCAGCTCGTATGGGGAATAAACTACCTGCTTGCATTCGTGATAGTCCATCGGTGGCATCTTTCAAACACAAATTAAAAGAGCACTTCCTGTCGAACGTGTTAGATAGTTTATAGGTAACATATTTGTAAACAAATGATCTGTTATTATAATATATATTCTGCTTATGTATGTATTTATGTATATAAAGTTCATGTATGTGCATATGTCTGTCGTATGTATATTATTATCATTTATATTTTATTCACATTTAAATTTAAATTTTGTTGTACATTAATTAGTCCCGCAGACTTCATTATTGCACCACGGCTATGGTTGGCTGGAAGAGATCTCTTATAGAGATAAGCTCACCTTTGTATATGTCCATTGTAACGTGTGTTTCATGTGTCTTTTCTTTGTACAATAAAGTATATTATTAACATAATAAGAACAGACTAGAAAACATTTCGTACCCCTCATGGAAGAATGATTAGATACAGAAAAATATCGACTAAACTTGTAGATAGAATTACAATAGTTAGAGTATCTACTGGCGCAATAAACGTTTTTGACGTAACTCCACTTATGCCATTCTTCCATGGGTGGTGCGATTTGTTGCAATGCCATAGTACAAAAATATATAGAAAGAAAGAATAAAAAAAACAAAAACAACCCCATAAAAACCCGTACAGAGAGAAAAAAAGAAACAACGAAACAAACATTTTAAATTGCTATTAAAACAGTTTTAAATATCGTTATGTGTGTAAGTTTAAAATTCTTAGTGCACGTGTTGTCGGTAGGTGTTTTGCCGATTGTCCTGCGCCTGATGGTAAGGTACACTCCTGTCCATAACAGTTGCAGTGCCACTCAAAGCTTTAAATCGCAAATATCTGAGAGCACTGCCACTGCGTCCGTCATCCTGAAACATAAGTCGATAAGTCCCATGTGCCTGTAATTTTAACACCTCCCTTACTCTTCAAAACCGGAACACAGTAATGCTGACATTACTGCTTGGCCACAGAAATAGGCAAGGTGGCAGTACCCAGGACGAATTCTGTCACAAGGAGCTCTATAGCTACTAAATTTCGTCAATTACAACTCATAAACACAGCAGTCTTCCTTTTACAAATCATTTTTTTTCCTATATACTTAACATAGTGACCTTTGACCTCAATTATCGAAGGTCACATATGAAAATAAATAAAACACCGTCATGACCCGTAGAACCCGATGTTACACTATGAAATCCCGCAGACATCCACAATTACCTGGTCACAAACAAAAGAATTCCTTGTCTATGAGTACCAGAGACACTATCCACTCCAATCCACTATCTACAACCCTCGGATCAGAACCAATTCAGGAAAGGTCGCTTACCAAATTGGTCATACGGGGAATCGAATTCGGTGCTTCCTCATCCAACGCCTACCATGCAAACCATTCAGCTACCGATGTCGTTATTAACGATCAGTTGGTTTAATTCAGTTAAGTTTACTTCGTAAATTAACCTTACCCGGAATCTTCTTATCTTACCTATGAAAGGTAAGCAAATTACACTTCTAATCGTCATACTGATTTAACTCTACTGCTCATTCGTAAAGCAGATTCCCTTGAGAAGAATTTTTATTTCATTTTTAATGAGCAAGAAACCCTAGGGGTTGCTCTTTGTAAATATATATTTGAATACAATTATCATTACAATATTTAATTTAAACATCTTAGGTCGAGACTACCTGCAAGAGCTAAACGGGTCACTACGACGGATTTTTGTTATTCAAGTATACAGAAGTTGTGTAATACCTTCAGTATAAAGTTTTTGTTTTACTGCACTTTTAAACCTCTTAAATGGCTAATTTTGAATATCAATCGGAATGTTATTATATACATTGCCCATCAAATGAATTTGAGATTATGCCAAGACGACTGTCAAGAACAGCTAGTTTATTTTTATTCCTCGTATTAATGTTATATCTGTCATCAAATGACATGAAAAATTTCATAAAAAAAAAAGATATTTTTCTTTTCATAAATGTACTATGATGTTAGTGTTAGAATGTTAATCGCTTTAAATGTATCTCTCAAAGACACTCTGGGGCCCAGATTGTAAATTGCCCTAACTGCACGTTTCTGCAGGACAAAGATTATATTCATATCGGCGGCGTTACCCCAAAGCAAAATGCCGTATATCATTAAACTGTATGTCGATTCTTCTTTTAAGATAGGACTATGTTGATTTTGAATATGCTTCAACTGACTTACTAGGTATCAAAATATCTTCATTATAGAACCCATAGCAATTATAACACCTGGCCCACCGACCACGACATGAAATATCATTTAACAAAATGAAAAGAACGATCAATTATGGTTTTCCGATAAAACCAGGCCTCGGGCAGCGTCCATTTAAAATTCCGTTTTCATTCGTGTAGTTTTTTCACAAAATAAATATTTTATTCTCATAAGTGATATTACATCGAAATGTATTAATACCTGAACGACCGAAAATGTATGATTATTTGTTTAACTCAATTTTATTTTGAAAGATAACGAATACATTAACAGTTTCACGTTACATTGGTATAAATTTTTCATTATTAAAAAGTGTAACTTTATGTGGTAGAAACAACGGATCAATGACTGCTATTTATATTCTGCTTTTCCCAGCTCTACAAGTTCTCATCCACAAACATATAGAGTCGTAATCCAATACGATAGTTTGTAGGTTAAAAGACTATATGTAAAAGCTTGTGGCCTATATGTACATATCTCACTTTTCTCATACTTAACTTATTCGAGACATCGATGATGTCCTTGTGGAGGTTTAGCACCGCTTGATGTATTGTATTGGGAACTGTTTACGGTAGCTTCATAGGTGTATCCTAATTTTTTTGTTTCTTTTATTATAAAACGTACGTAACCGCTCACGCGATGCGCTCCTCCTACCGCAAAATGGCGGCTATTTGGTTTTGCAAATTAGAAAAGCATTCAGTTTAAATACAAGTTTTTATAAATAAAAATTATTATTCTACATTGCTAAATAAATGTCCTCCGTACTACCAACAAAAACATCTCAAATAAAATGCAGTAATACACCGCAACTCCTGCACTTATAAAGCACTAATGAAATTTTTGGTGTACTTGGATAAATATGATAATATTCCATTTGAGTGGTTCTAACGTTTACCATACAATTACTCCTTAAAGTATAGTTTATAAACATTTATATTCAGGGTAAACTTAAAAAACGCTACTTACGGTATGTTTTCAATAAATAAACACCGAAATCACCAGCCCAAACAATAACACACACGATTGTCGTGACGTATTTTTGAAGTTGTTTATTTTTTTTTAAAGACCAGACCCAGGCATTAAAAGCTTTATGTTTTGCTAGAGTAGTTACCGAAATAGCAATTAATATTAGTTTGTTTACCTGTTATAACTTCTATATCCGATAAATCGGTATAAAAAAAATCACCGGCACCTCTAGGTGTGATATGCGTCTACGGCTGCATGTATCGCGTGAGCGGGTAAGAAATGTTTATATGTACGAGTTCGAATTAATATTTTTCCCGTACTAATAGGGTTTATTTTGCTTAGGTCGAACGGCAGGGACACTGGCCTTATTTCAGAATTTATTATTTGACAAACGAAATAAAGCCATTCTAAAAATGTGTATCGTATATTTATGTTATTTGTATTTTCTTGTAAAATTTCGAGGTAACTTTGTGTTTTTTTTTTCTATGGTGAAAATTTTTACGAATCGTGTTTTCACACCATATACAAATTAGTGTGTATCCTCAAGTTTCCGAAGTGATTGATTCAACACTTTCACTGTGATGTGGAATCAACCAAAGCCGGTTGAAACTCACGTCCGTCACTCATCTCGGCTCGGGGCTCATTGAAAATCAGCGCCACAGTCAATCATGGCTGTGGCTTATGCTGAATGAAGTCTTTTGCGTACGCCACAACCACACATATTATGACAGTACAAAATATGTAGTCGTTATATTTTGGTTTTTGATTTTTGTCTGATTTGTCTTATTTTATGTATTTTTTATTGTATTCTTTATTTTGTTTATTAATTCTTTTTTTAATACAGTTGCTCAAAACGTGGTATTTTTCGCACTACAAATCGTGCGGAAAGTTGGATTTCCATTTTTTTTTAAATTTACTGTTGTTTTAAGTTTTAAACATAGAACTAAAGAGATTGTATATTTATTTCATATTTATGTGCTTTGTGACGTAAGTCATTCGTCATTAAAACTTATATTTATTTACAAATACTATATAATGAACGTATCGAGTGGAGGTCCACAGTCTCTACCTACCCCTGAATGGGTGACAGGCGAGATTTTTATGTATATATTTGTTCTATGTATTACAGATAAATTGTATCTCACTACCGTGCACGGGTTCCTAAAGAAGTTTAAACAAAAGTACCAGGACTTCATAATAAGAAAAGTGGTTACAGACCGATATTACAGAAAATAAACAAAAACAGCACGTTAGAACTAGATTTCCATAGACTTTTAACTAATGGTTGCAGTGGTTGTATTTCATTATTTTAATTTACTAGCAGAAAATGAGTTTTGTTTAAATACTGTTTTTATTTTACTTTCAATGTAGTTTTTTCGCAAATGTATTAAAAAACGTCGTTTGATACACGTGCGGATTTGTCATTTTCACTTGTCTCGCGTCTTGACCCTCGCCTCTGGCTCGGGCCAAGAAGCCTCGAGACTCGTGAATAATGACTAACTTTCCGCACTTATATCAAAAATAACTATTATTTTCTTTTGTTTGTCTGTGTTACCAATTTTTGTTTTTTTTTGTATCTATGTGTTGTGGCATTACGATAAATGTCTATTCTATTCTATTCTAAATTGCACAGACTTTTGAACAGAATAAATTTACCAGATGAATGCACGACCTCTCGCTTCGGGAGTTACGTAGGAAGTGTTGGATGGAACGCGCCAATAAGAATAGTTAAAACCATTAAAATGGGTGATAAACTATCTTGATGTAGAACGTATAAACCAAAAGTTAATTGACAATTATTGACTAATACATCTATATCAATAAATATGTTTTCCAATTTTGACAATAAATTCTTGTAACATGTGATGGACAGCCAACATTAACTTTTTTAATTTTTTTATGAAAAATAGTCATAGACATGATATTAGTGCGAGGCATAAAAATAAACTAACTGTCGTCTTTACAAATTAATATACGCTTCTATAATTTATATTTTTTTATTAAAAAAACAGTGCTTATGTGACCTCCATCTCACCTGATAGAAAGTGACGATGAGGTCGACGATGAAGAATGCACACCTAAATAATGCTTACACTCGCTTTGAAAATGCCCAAGTTAAACCATTCAGGAAGCAAGTCTGCAGGCAGGGAATTCCACTCCTTAGCCGATCGCAATATAAATGTGGACGCGAAATACGAATCCTTTGAATATATTGTAATATTCATAATTTAGGGGTGGACTACGTTGATGGAAAGGCGGAATTAAATTGTGCAGATTCCAGTTGATATTCAGAATTTTGCCATTGAATTAAAACTATAGTGAAACAAAAAGTTTTCACTAAAAGTAAATATTATAGAGATCCTGCGTATTTGGATGACAAAAATCCGTGGTAGGGACTCGTTGAGCTCTTGCATGTTGTCTCGATCTATGTTGTAAATTACAAATGTCTATAAATGTTTATTTACAAATAGCAGCCGCTTCTTACTAACCCATTGATTCGCTATAAGTTCTCAAGGGAAGAGGCTTTCTCAAGACAAGCATAAATTTGCTTAATAAATAAATAAATAAATAACGCACACACTCAACATAGCCCCGCACTAGGGAAACCCTGTGTCGCGGGTGCCATGGACACACACATAGACAACCACAAATTACACCCAAACTCACGAGAGAAATAATTGTAGGCCATACAACTATTTCTCCCGGCCCGGGAATCGAACCTGGGACCTCTGCGTGGCAGTCCGGCATGGTATCCGTTCGTTAATGGGAAAACCTTATCTACGAATGTATCAAATTTAAGAAAAAATACATTTTTGTTTTTTATTTATTTATTCCTAAGCGTGAAATACATTAAAAGCGAGTGCGGGTCGGGTGGGCGCGTGTCGGGTCGGGAGCCCGGCGAGTGTAATTCCGTGTATTTATATTGATGACAACATACTACGCGGACGGGGGCAGGCCAGTTATACACAGAATTACACCCGCCGTGCTCCCGACCCGACACGCACCCGACCCGCACCTCATTTTGTTACTCATTATTCTCAGAGGAATCTGCTTTACGAATGAGTAATAGAGTTTATCAATGTGACGCTTTCAAGTGTCTTTTATTAATATTTGAGATTGAGTTTGTGTATAGTCTCAATTTACTATGTAAGCCCGAGGAACGCGTTCACTCAGCCAGCTCAGACATTTCATTACAAGTATTTGATTTATCGAACCAGCTCTCGAATACGTGAAGTGAACTCAACTGGGAAATTCGGAACATGTGAATTAGCTTAACTCGAGGTTAGTTTAGCGAAGGCGCTCCATACAAAGGGAATTTAATTCTATACTGCACAATCGGTAATCGTATTCAATGGTATTCAGTATACAGGATTATTTAACTGATTGCAAAAAAAGGGGTAGGTTCTCAATGAACTGCCTCCATGGTCGAACGGTTACCATACCAGATTGCTACGCAGAGGTCCCAGATTTGTATGGCTTACATTTATTTCTCTCGTAAGTTGGGTGTATTTTGTTGCTTGGTTGTTTATGCGTGTGTCCATTGCACCCGCGACCCAGGGTTTCCCTACTGCGGGGCTATGTTGAGTGTGTGTGTGCTTTTTTTTTTAACTTTCTAAATGGCTAATATTTATGAAAACGCAAGGTAATCGTTTACTTAAAAAAAGTTTAAGTAAAACAAAATACAAATTATAACATGAATAGATAGTGTCCTAACGTGAATCATGCGTGCTTTTAATCAAAAATTTTATAGACCGGATCCGTTTATAGGATCTAATCACACTTTTAAAAATAAATTGGAAACCGTCCTATTTGAAAATAACTGAAATTGTAATTCAATCTACAGTACGGTGTTCCACTTACAGAATTGGTTTATTTTTTTTTGTTTCGTGTCTATTTATTTATTAACATTTTTTTTAGTGCACGCTTTTTTGTAGGTAGAATTGCACACTACAAATCGCTTTACCTTTTTTGCTATGCTTATTATTGCGGGTACTTTTGTGTTATATTTTTCTATTTGAGGTGTTAGAATAATAACGCATAGAAACCTAGTCCGCACACGCTAAGTGAGGCAAATTGAAGCGCTCCCAAAGGGCCTACAAGAGCGGGCGGGCCTTCAGTGCTCAAGGTCAACTTGCACCGCGAACAGCTCCAGAATTTTAGCTAAAAATGACGAAATGTGCGGTAAATGAGTGTAAAAATACGTCAGACAAACATAAAATAGATACTAACATCACATTCCATAAGGAAGGAATGCGTGTGTATAGGAAAGTATTTTTATATAAATATTCACTAAAACCGAAAATTAACTTACTACTAAAACTAGCCTACATGAATTTGATTTTTGCCTCACTTGTGACAGTTCGTTTGATATGAAACTATCATTCTATGCGTTATTATTCTAAGGTGTTAACTTCTACCATAAGTTAAATATTGATAATGTGGACAACTGTAATTGGCGCCAACAAGCTTTATCTAAAAATATAAATATAAAAACATTATTAATAGCTATTGTTCCTTCGAATAAAATAAAACAAAATAATAAAAAAGTTCTCGTATTTCTTGTTTACTACTTATTTCGAAATGCAAAGAGACATTTTATTACCTAATTTAAAGTCTAGCCCGTACAAATCAAACAAGATGACAATTGGCTTTCTCGAAAAGTAGCCATAAACGGATAACTGTCTCAGGATTCAATAAATTACAGATGCAATCACAGAACCCCATTAGTTCGATGTCCGAATATCGAAGCTTTCGTGGAACAAGAGCTTTTTCCTATCTAAAGCGCTTTTGGAAGCCCGCCAGAGCTGAAGGCTTATTTATTACCAGTTAATAATTTGTTTCAATTTATAGCTACTGAGATCGATACGTCTATGGCTTTCTAGAATAGCGCCCCCAATCAAAAACACTTAATTAATCAAGGTTTGAAAAAAATCAAGGGCTCAATGTTGTCGTTATGATTATTTAAACGATTGGAAAGCTCGCTTTATTCATAATGAAAATGGGCACAATCTGAATACTTCTGTTTTTGCGTTTTTCATTAAAGCTTTTTTTTATGATACCAAGTGACGGGGCGAACAAGTCGTGCGCCTGATAGTAGGCGATACGCCTATCCATAACAGTTACAGTACCGCTCAGGGCTCTAAAGATCTGTGGAGCACTGCCACCACGCCCGTCACCCTGAGACATAAGTTGAAAATTCTTATATGCCTCAAAACGTCCTTGCCCGTCAAAACCGGAACGGTTGGCCCTAGAAATAGATAAAGTGGCAGTACTTCCCTGGACTAACTCTTTCACAAGGGGCTCTACTGTTACTAATCAATAACATGATCTGTCCATGGCATTGCAAGTCTTTTGAATCTTCTTCATAGTTTATTCAAACAGCAATAGCTTAAGAATCGGTACTACCTTAGTTCGAATTCCAATTTTTTTCTGTGTTAATAGGGTTCATTTTTGGGTCGAGCGGCAGGGACTCTGCTTTTATTTCAGAATGTATATCGTACAGTATACGTATTCTAATTAGTTCCGTTGACATAACAAAAATCATTGGTATTACGTAAGGCACCACCAAACAACGGTTATCTTATAAAATTTCGAGGTAACTTTGTTTTTTTTTCTATCATGAAAATGTTTAGGAATCGTGTTTTCACACCTTATACTAATCAGTGTATATCCACTATTATGCAGAATCAACCAAAGCCATGTGGGGTAGTATAGACCCTTAAAATGGAACAAAAGTAAAGAATTGCGAAAAAGATATGCCGTATTAATTTTCTATCGCACCCATTAAAAAAGTAACTTTTTGTTTCATAAATAATTTAAATCCATAAAATCCTGCGGAAGTAAATCCATGCCCTGTAAAAGAAAAAGTAATGGAAGCTACAGCAAAGTTTCTTAAAACATTACTGCAAGGCGCCTAATGGGTGAGCGGAGCTTTTAAACGAAGAGCTTTTGGATAATGGTCGACTTTGTTTTAGAATGTTTCTTGGAAGTGGACATTTACAAAGATTTCTTTTCGTTTAGAAACACAAATCTATGTAGGTAGGGGTCAGAAACCAGTTCATTTGAACCTATGTGGAGTTAACGGCCTAGACAAAATGTTTACGATTTAATATCTGGTTGTTAGTATTTTTACCGGTTTTATAATAACAGATGTTTCACAAATTTTACTTGCTGCTAGTTATGTCAACCGGATAATTTAATAAATTACCCATGACGTCATCATTGCTTTTTTTTTAAAATACAAATTTTAGTTTGACCTCAGTGGCTCAACTGTTTCCGCTGTGAGCGCTGGATGAGTAGGCCCGGGGTTCTTTGAACTGAACTTGTCTAAATTGGTTCGATGTAGCGAATCGCTACAAATCTCTTTGTATATATTTTATAATATAGTCTTTTTTAAGCTTACTTTCATATTTAAATACTAAATTTAATTAAAATCAGGCAATCGGTGTGTTTATAATGAACACATGCTGTGTTTTAGTTTTAATCCTTTTCAACAAACGACGACGTCTTGACGACTACAGCTTCCTGTGTAATACTGAATACGATTGTGTCGCTCAATGCTTGGGATCAAAACGTGCAAATGGTTCAGAGATACTATCCTGCATCCCGCGCCATTTCACGTCAAATCGTTATAAGACCTTGTTCATTACAAGATCTCGATTTTTTAAATAAGACTGCATTTTAAAGTAAAAAGTCCAAATTTTTGTGTTAATACCCTGTCCATCCAAGGTTATTCTAGTAATTACGAATCTAGTGCATCCAAATCGACTGCGATGGGTTAGTTCCTTCAAGGAAGTGGTATTCTCCGTTTATTTCCGAAACTACGTAAGTTTACTTAAGATCGAAAATGCTTTGTCAGCCGTGAAACATTTAGTAACAGTTAGAGCTCCTTGTAAAAAAGGGTACATCCAGGGAAGTACTACCACCTTACCTATTTCTACCGCCAAGCACTAACTTGAGCATTATTGCGTTCCGGTTTTGAAAGGTAAGGGTGCTGGTGAAATTATAGGCATATGGACATGTCAATTTACGTCTCAGATCTTTACGACACCCCTGCATATTTCCCTGGACGAACTTTTACAAAAGGCGTTCTGCTAATATAAATAAAAGTGTCACTTGTTATCCTGCACTGAAACACTTTTCTGCTGAGAACACTCGATCCAAGCGTCGAGGTTAATCTGGAGATTGGGTTAACCCAAATATACAAAGGAATCCCTAACCCTATGAGAATCTTGGAAGGCGCGATCGGAACTAATAAAGCAACACGGACGTCAGCAAGAGGGGTATTTTTCACACGTCATCTTTCCGCGTCAGACGTCAATGAAGCGGAAAAGCCGCTAGATAGTGCTTTTCCTCTTCACGTCTTGTATTAGAGAAAATGTTTTTTGACACTTGACAAGTTTAATGGTAGGGTTATTCCAGGGATGTCTTCGATCGATACATTTTTTGCGATTACGTAAAATTTACTGACTTATTTTGATTCATGTTTTGAACCAATTTATTAAGTATCTTCATGTTTCGAGTTCTTAGGTTTTCGCGATTGTTACACATAGGAAATGAAACTATTTTTCCGGATTTAAATCGCGTATATTTGTTTTTTCAAACAAACCGACGACGTTTCGGGCCCTTTACAGGTCTCATGGTCACGGTTGACGATCATCATGTTATTGAAGAGCCAGACCTTGTCGGTGTAGTCTCTCCTCACGGTTCATAGGCAGTTCTTTGACGCTTCTATAGCTGTTCACTTTGATCTTCTTTTTATTTGTTCGCTATACGCCATTCTAGGTCTTCCTCTCTTTCTATTCCCTTCTATCCTCCCCTCAATTATGACTCTCACAAATTCGTCATTATGCCTCACCCCGGATACTCCATACAATGGTCGAAAATTATTTGCCTACTACTACTACATACAGCAAGGCGCCATCTGCACACGCGCAAATGTGTGCGTGAAGTGGCAGGGTTACCCATCACTTGCTCGTACTATTTATTACGTTACGTGGTTAGAGCGGCAATCTGTTATCTATAATTCAATTATGGAATCCTAATAATTACACATGTTCATTCCGTATTTATATCGATATAATAATATATTTTTCATTAATTCACTCACTGGAATAATATTGAAGATTTATTTTAAAAATTAAAAGCATTTAAAATGTTATATGTTGGACAAGTACCTTTAATAAGGTAACCAAAGTATTTGAAATTGCGTGTCCAAGTTTATCATTACCTAGTTCATAATTAGGTATATTCACTGCGTAATATTTTATCGGCAATACAAATTGAAAATTCGAGAAACTTTCTCTAGCTCACGAAGTTATGGCGTGTTATTATTTGATATAATAAACCTGTATTATATATCTGCATTATGAAAATGTAAGGTCTCTTTAAATTTGTCACAAAAATTTGTACAATTCTTTAGTAATTTTATTAATGAAACAAATAGATTAAACTAAGCGATAAAAATCGGATAAAATCGGTTGAAATAAAATGTTAACACGGGAGAACGAAATGTAGAAAAAGGGAACGCTTGGCTGGTATAGGGCAGATGGTTTTTGGCGGTTGAGAATTCGAGCGGTAACATGTGGTTAAAGAAATATATTGTGTTTGTCAAGTTTCATGAGTTTTCGTTATACGTCATCCTTACAAGTCGGAAGTGGAATCACCAGCGCAAAATAGCGTAAGTACACGCCAATCTGTTATTTTGAATATTTTTTAATCGCACATCCATTTGCTCGTTAACCTTTGCTGAGATCTTGGTATTATTAGGCCGAAATTGATATTTAATCGCACTTTTACATTGTTGAAAGCCAGGAAAAGAGGTAGATCAATGCTATTTTTATGTGCCTAACTGCGTGTTATATAACCTTAGAGACTGGGTACTCAATAATAATCATCGTGAAAGATTAGGTAGATAGATCCCTTAAATTATTTGAAAGCCGATAACACATTTGGTCACCTAATCTTAATGTCAAGCAAGGTATGGCGTGCGAGTATATGGTGCTGATGGCGATAACCGTGGTGGTAAATCTACAGTGGCCATTTGCTAGTGGGGTGTTCTAGAGGGGTAGAAAATTTCCTTATTTTCCGAGATAAATTCAATTTTATACATTAATGTTTCATCTATTTTTAACTGACAATGTGCCTGCATGGTCAATGTGGTTTCCCTTTAAATAACGAACAAGAGAGAGCATGTGAGTCGTGATAAAAATAAAATAAAGAAATATAATAATATTAAATAATTAAAAAGAGTTTCAATGTACATGTTATAGTGTAAAACATCTAGTTGGATTTATTTAGTGACAGATATAATCTGTAATCATAGATGAGCATTTACTCACGTAAAAAAAATATATAAAAAATAATAATAACAAATTCATTAAGCCGGAAGTAACGCGTATATTCTTATGCGAGTTCCAGGTAATGGACCGAGCTGCGGACAGCGGCGGCAATCGCAGTGACGATGATTGTCGCAGGCTGAAGACTCCTACACGAGCCTCTCTACAATGCCATCGCGATGTAGACAGTCGCAGTCACAGCCGACAACTACGCGTAAGAGAACAAGAGTTGGAAAGCGAACGGCAACGGATACGCCTGTTGGAGCGTGAGCTGCAAAGAGAACGCGACAATAATAACACACGAAAACGTAGCGAATCTCGTCGCCGATCGCCACGGTTGCCAACAGAGCTACGACGCAGTGAGCTTCATCGATCATTCGGTTGTAAACCAAATTAACGAAATGTTACCAGATGTATGTTTGGCATTAGAAGAATCTGTCGATCACATTGATGAAAATTAACTCCGTTTAGGTGACTCGGTGCCCGCAGATTTGAAACAAAGACTTCTTAACTTGCTTCAACGTTAAAAGCACTGCTTTGCATACGATTGGAAGGGATTAGGTTGGACAGACGTTTCAGAAATGAAGATCGAATTAAACAGTTAACGACCAATAGCGTATAGACCTTATAGACTGTCGCATCATGAGCGAGGCCAGGTCAGGGAGATGATAAGTGAGATGTTGGATGCAGAGGTAATTAGGGAGTCGATTTCGAGCTATGCCAGTCCGATCATTTTAGTCCGGAAGAAAGACGGCAAAATACGTTTGTGCGTCGATTACCGGATGCTTAACTCAGTGACGATTAAAGAAAGGTATCCTATGCCAATTATCGAAGACGGAATTGCTCGTCTGTCGGGTCAAGCACGGTTCATTACCCTCGGCTTAATGTCAGAATATTATCAAGTGTCAATTTCTGAAGAATCCAAACCGCTGACGGCGTTTGTCATACCGGACGGCCAATACGAATTCAATCGCGTGCCGTTCGGTCTGGCAAACGCTTCTGCGGTAGTCCAGAGGATGATGAACTATGTTTTAGGCCCGGTACGTTTTGATAAAGCGATGGTGTATATTGATGATCTGTTAGTGTTTGGTACAACAGCTGAGGAATGTTTGACTAGGTTGGAAGAGGTGTTGCAGCTACTAGAGAATACAAATCTAAAGCTAAATCTGTCGAAATGCAGTTTTTTACAAAATAAATTGATTCGGTGACTGATTTTCCCCGACCCCAAAAATATTCATTGAGTTCGACAGTTCCTAGGCTTGGTCACTTATTTTAGAAAATTTATTCGATGGTTCGCTGAAGTTGCTTTTTCCCTTACAAAGTTATTAAAGAAGGAGGCAGCTTGAACGTGGACCGAGCAACAAGAGGAAGCATTTGAGAACAAGAGAAAGCCAAATTGATAGACAGACCGGTTTTAGCCATATTTGATCCTACGGCAGAGACAGAGCTCCATACGGATGCAAGTAGAGTAAGTATTGGTGGTATTCTAGTCCAGCGTATAGGAGGAAGTGGTTCGTTTCAGCCCGTTGCTTTCTACAGCCGACAGACGACACCTGAAAAAAAGAATTTTCATTCTTGCGAGCTCGAGACTCTGGCCGTGGTTTGCTCCTTAACAAAATTTCGGGTATACTTGATGGATAGGGAATTCAAGATCGTCACAAACTGTAGTGCTCTTCGTTCCACGTTTCAGAAGCGCGATTTTATACCCCGGATAACACGTTGGTGGTTGGCGCTGCAGGAGTTTGACTGTTCGGTGGAATACAGAGCAGGTACAAATGTCCTACGTCAACGCATTGTCGCGAAATCCAATATTAGAATCTGAGCAGTATCCATCAGTCATGGCGATTAGTGATGACGATTGGTTACTTACCTTACAAATGGGGGACTCTGAACTGGACAGCATCCGTGACATTCTCAGTAGTAATCTAGATTCGAAAGGACTTGAGTACGTGAAAGATAATTAACTTCTTCGCGATAACAAGCTTTACAAACGAGTAGGAGAGGGTGCAAATGATATTCGATGAGTGGTGCCTAAGGGCGCGAGGTGGCAGTTGTGCAGGATGAATCACGATGACATTGGACACGTTGGTCTTGGAAAAACACTAGACAGACTTAAAAGAAATTATTGGTTCTCGAAGATGACTCGATAATACTGCTGAAGAACATGACAAGGCTATACCAAGTGTAATAGAAAAAGCAAAAAAATTGGGGACAGTATTTAACATGATAAAGAAATGTTACAAATGGTACACACGGTTACTGTACACTTCCCTATGTCACCTGAAAGAAAATTTTTCAAAGAGAAACCAAAAGTTATGTTGTATTGAGTTTACTTCATGAATATTATATGAATGGATGGCCAGAGAGTGATCAAATTTCAAAGGATACGAAGGAATATTATAAGCTTAAAGAGGATATATATTTTGAATGTGGTTTAGCTTTTTACCACAACAAAATATTTCTACCCAAGTCGTTAAGGTCATATGTTTGAAGTTAGTACATGAAGGTTACCCTGGAATTTGCAAATCTATAAGCAAAGCTAAACAATTATTTTATTGGCCCAGACTCTCTACAGACATTAGTGAGTTTGTTATGTCTTGTCGTACTTGTGAAAAATTAGACCAGCTAATTCACACGAGCCATTGCTATCTCATAAAATACCTAATCAGAAATATGCTAAAGTTGATACTGATATTTTAGATTTTGCAGGTAATTATTTTCTTGTAATTATTGATTATTTTTCACATTGGTTACAAATTTTACCTATAAATTATAAGAGTTCAAACTGTGTTATTAATTCCTTTCAAGAAACATTTACTGGATTTAGTTATTCTGAGGAAATTGTGGCTGATAATAATCCTTTCAATTCATTCGAGTGTAACAAATATTTCAAGTCTAAGGACATAGTTTTAACCACAAGTAATACACATTGGAAGGGCTGAAAAGCCGGTACATATTAGTAAAACTATATTGAAAAAAGCTCACGAGGATGGAGTGGATTATAGAGATTTTACATTAAGTTGTAATAATACACCTTTAACTGGATTAGAAGTTTCTCTGTCACAAATTATAAACAGTAGAAGACTTAGAACTTTAATACGTAGTAACGCAAACTATTATTGTATAGAAATAAAAAAAATCAATTTCATTTAGAGCAAGAGCTTCTCCTAATCAAAATATTGTGAATAGTAAGAGTGATCAAATTGTTCAAAATAATAATAAAAATGTAACAACTTACAATTATATGGACGTCGGGTCCGCGCTAAAAAGTGTCCGCACTTGTAAGGCGCTAAAATCGTATACAGAGCGCCAAACTCCGCTTCAGTCTTCATTTGTTCGACTGACAGCGCGATACTGCGATGACATTACAATTTAAATTTCGAATAGGTTGACTTGGGACATTTTTTTCGTGGTTTTTGTATTAGACCCGACGTCCATTTATTTGTAAGTCAATGCCTATAAGATTAAATTTGTAAAGTTTACCTATTAGTTTATAAACTATCTAGAGGGGAAGGTGACGTGTAAGGTGTCAGAGTCATAAATAAAAAGAAATAAGAATCCCTGTATGTCAAAATATACTTCCTCCCTGTACCCATGTGCTTTCTATAAGTTTCTTTTTGTATTGTACTAAGTTACAATAAATCTAAATTGTTGAAGTATATAATATTCTTTCATTCTAATATAACAGGTTGTACCCCCCTTTCCAACTCTTATAGCTAAGACATTTCTACACACATTACATTAGTTTATTCTGTATTATTTACATTATTATTCAGTGTTATCATTATAATATTTTAATGTGCAATAAAAAAAATTTCATTCATTTATTCCTTTCACCAAAAAGTGCTGTCTCGAAATTGAAGCTGATATCGATGTCTATACATAAATTTTTGCAACACTATTTCCCGCCACAGTTATTTTCGTATCTTCAAACCAGACTAAACATAATTAGTAGATCAAGTATTCTATACGGTATGTAAATGATATTACAATAGCCAAGATTTCTCAGGTTCATTTAGAAAATCCACTTGCAGAACTATAAGCTGGCCTTTATCACGGATTAAATCCGCCTTCATATCGATTGACCTGCAGTCCTTCATCGGGAATATGCCAGCCGCATCAGAGCCGCACTAATCTCTCGAATCCATTGAAATTCAAGGATAATTAAAAACGTAGACTTAACATTGAAATAATTCATTTTTGTCTTTATAAACTGAGATACTGAGACACGTTATGTCTTTGTATGCTGAAATAGTCTATAGATGAATGAAGGAGGTGCACGAAGGGAACCTTTCCGCATGACGTATCATTCCTTTCCTGTACTTCTGACGTTCAGAATTATCATTACCATCAACTTATTATACGTCCCATAGCTGGGCAAATAATTGTGACTCATTTTCGGCATATAGGTTTCATCATGACATTTTCCTTTCAACGCGATCATCTGGGCGTCGAAGGAAGCCAAATATAAAGCTATACTGGAGATAATACAAAATAAATTTATCAGATGCTTGTACCTAAAATTATATGGATGTAACCAACGTGGCGTTAGTTATATATATTTTTGAATTGATACGGACAAGCAGTACAATCCGGGTGTCTTGAGACATGTAAATTTGTACACTCCAGGCAAGTCCACGGCGGAGGCGGTGGCCGCCGCTGCCAGCGATACCGCGTACGCGGACTCAGCTACTGACCTGAGTGCCGTTCACGCGTGTCCTCGCTACTCTCCATCGAGTAGCTGATAAAATCGACTTATTCCATTGCACTCTGAGTGTATTCAAAAGGGTTACCTTACATATAACACTACATATTTCACAACGACCTCCACTGCTACTAAAAAAGGTTTCTAAATCATTAACAAATGAAATATAACATAGCCTGTGGTAGCTCTAGTTTGTCACATTCACGCAGTTTTGAGTCCTGTCAGATAAGATACGCTTTTCTGAAAAAAACCCTGTTTAATCATGTCTGAAGTAACGACCGGTAGTCATGATGTCATATTCTTTGTCTTTGTTGCTCTTTCTCATAGCCAGTCGATAACCTTGACCAAGCTTTGTAGCTGTCATTCCAGTATTTAGCTACCCGTATTGATTTTCAGAATCAAGTGTAAACAGGGAATGAAGGGCAGGAAACTAGATGTACTCCTATATAAAGACGCGTTTTACCTAGTGTTTATGTGGTCTATGGATTTCACGTTAACACCGATTATTCGTTGCCCTGTTTATAAACCAGATAACATCATTGGTAAGCTGAAGCTCATAGAGTCCGCTAAGTCCACTTATATGTAAAGGTTGTCGTCAGGCTGCGATGCGGGTAGAGTGATCATCCCGTCGCTAGATAACGTAGGTCTGGTGAAACCATAGCCATTCACTAAAATTAGAAGTATATTTAAGACTCGTTCAATAGAAGTTTATATTTTGTAGCTAAATGTTGATTATATCGAGTTCTTAGGTGTTTGTTATTTTGCCCTGTTTGTAAACCAGGTAACATCATTGGTAAGCTGAAGATCATAGAGTCCGCTGAGTCCACTTATCCGTAAAGGTTGTCGTCAGGCCGCGGGTAGAGTGACCATCCCGTCGTTAGATAACGTAGTTCTGGTGAAACCATAGCCATTCACTAAAATTGAATAGAAGTATATTTAAGACTCGTTTAATAGAAGTTTATAATTTGTAGTTAATATTGGATTATATCGAGTTCTTTGGTGTTTGCTATTGTTACACATTGGAAATTAAGCTGATTTTTTCTGTTAAATCGCGCGTGTTTAGTTTGTTAAACAAACCAATCAAATAGCTAAAGGTTATGGCTGATAAAGTTAGACACAGACATGACCATGACTATGAGGCGTGTAAAGGGCATGAAAAGCCGGTTTCGGTGCAATTTAGATGCCGAGAAAGGGTTTCATTTACAATAAATATTAATTAATGTTGCCTATTTCTTCTTCAGGTAGAAAAATAATGATAACACAGTTAGAGTAAAGTTAATTCTTAATTACGAGGTTGACTGTTGTGGCACCAGCTACCTACGACTTTAATTTTTAAGTTTCCTTTAATATTTGTGAATGTTTAATAACGACACCTGTCGCTAACGGTGATATCATTTGTTTGTCGAAGAAGGTGAAAACAACAACAATCCAACCCAATAACAAACAACACACAATCCTTAAAAAACTAGTACCAACTAGCATTATATGACTTAAACCTTCTCCTTACGTCTGATAGTGACAATAATAATTAATAATTAAAATCTCTCTTTATTACCTCCAAAATAAACAAAATAAAATTACAAAAAAAGAAGCTTAAAAACAAATTTGTATTTTTATATTAACAGGAGGCAAAAGGAGGTGTCTCAGCTGGAGTTGCTCTTGTTCAGGACAGTCGCAGCGCTGGTTTTCAGTCACCCCCTTCTCCCTAATATGGAATA
>NW_020653611.1:1168263-1281686 GCF_003589595.1 Hyposmocoma kahamanoa | reverse complement strand
AGGCAGCGGGTGGCGCAGCGCGTTGTTAAACCGCTGGGCAATTTTCAAATTTTGGAATAATTGTGAATTTAATAACAACAAGGCTTCAGTTGAAATATCTTGCCAAGTTAGATATTTTATTCTTAAACAACTCATTTTAGACTTTTATTTTTAGCCTGTTTTCGGAATTTTATATGATCGCATAAACTACATCCTATGGTGTAACAAATTAGCACATTTTTTAGACAGTATCCTCAGATGTATCGTATATTTTTTGTAAGACCGCTATATAATAGGAAATAACTAAACCATTTGATATAGCAAAACCGTTTCTTCTTTGGTGACATGCCTCTAGGAGAGGGTGGGCTCGAAGTCCGCCACGCTGACGCAACACGGATTAAGAACTTGGCGTGTTTCCAAGGGACACGACCAGCTGCGGTAACAAAAAGGTCATTAAATCAGCGTTTGCTGAAAAAGGCAGTGTGTTGTGAGATCATGTTTTCCTACACCGTTACACGCATTTTCCACTAAACTATTCAAATAATTGGCAAAAGCTGTGTAATCAGTTAATTGATTTCAAATGCTTATTGCAATAACTATCAGAATTAAAGAATAGGTTACCGATTCGATTAGGGTATAATCCATGAAAAAGAACCAAAATGTCTACACTAAAGAGATATTGGTGGGGTGTTAAAAAAAGATGAGAGATGAATTTAATTAACGGGCGTGAGGCTAGTTTTCTGAAAGGAAGTATATTTTTACGGGTTTTTTAGGGACAGACTAATTTCACATTTTGAATAATAATTAACAGTGGTAGTAAAAAAATCGTTAGTTCGTTTACTACCCGTATAATAAAAATACTATACAATTCTCAGTAAAATAATCATGTTATCTGCTGAGTGTAACTTTTGTATCTATTAAACCGGGCAACAAATTAACTGAGACGTGGGCGTATAACGAACTGGATAAGATAAACCATAGAGATATAGTTTATATTTTTGGATAAATTTAGCTATCTATACACGGTTCACCACTATTTCGTACTCTTGATGTAATACGGCTACATTTGCAAAATGGCAACTTTTCAGTGGAGCGGTTTAAAGATTCCATGAAAAAATTACTCGATAATTTTAAGTCCATACAACCCGGAGGGGCCAGGACTTACCTAGTGAAAACATCTCATTGAGTTTATAATAGTATCTTGATTTTATAAATAAAATAAAAAAGTGTCAGAGTTGCGTACACTGGTTATCTCAAGATTATGAACCCGTCGGGACAGTTTTTGAGGTAGCGGAGAGCGGGTGAGAGGGGGATAGTGTTGCCAGAATGTAAAATGTATGCATCTGAGTTGAGTTTTCTATGCGACGAGAAAAATAGTCAAAAATAAATTATTTAATAAATGTAGTAAACAAATATAGACGGAACTGAAATTATTCACAAATGTCTTTGGTTGCTTCCGCACAGCAGTGAAAGTGTTGAATCAATCGCTTTGAAAAATATATATGGTAAATTGAAGATATACATCGATTAGTATATGATGTGAAAACACGATTTCCAAAAATTTTGACGATAGAAAAAACCACAAACTTACCTTGAAATTTTGCAATAAAACCGTTGTATTCAAGAAGTACTTTACATATACCAATTTTTTTTAGCAACTGAACTAAATGGAACAATGTATTAATAATATAATAATAATAATAAATTTTTTTTTCTCAGACAACGTGATCCATAATATTTGTTAATAAAAAAGTACTTAAGCTAGTGTTGGTTTAAACATAAAAATAAAGACAATACTAATAATAATTAAATAATAATTTGTTTACAAGGCGGGAGGATAACTGCCCAGCCAATGTTAGAGCAGTGAATCGCTAGCGGTGTGCAAACGCATCCACCGCCACAACATTGGGGACTCCCACCTATCTGTCAATGTGTTCAGGATGCTGTTTGTGCTGCCACGCATGCGACTGAGTGGCGACGCACTTCGCTTTCGTATGATAGCGTAAAAATCGTCAACACGTTTATCAGCGAACATGGTTGATGCGCTACAGACACGTGGCAGTCGGAACAGCATCCTGAACGCATTGTTATACTGAACGCGCAGTGCACCGTATGTCCGCTGCGTATAGTTGACCCACAGGCTGCACGTGTAAAAGGACTGGCAATAAGCTTTAAAAAGTGTTACCTTCACTTGATCTGTACATCGTACAAACTTGCGCGCCAACATATTACAACGGACAGCCAATGCCCTGCGCTTCCTCTCTATATCTGCATTATCACACAGATCCTCGGCGACCCAGTGGCCCAGATACTTAAACTGCCTTGATTGCTTTAGAGGAGTTCCACATAGAGTAATTGGAGGCACGGTCGTATATGTTTTGAATGTATTAATACGATATAGATCTTTCAAATGTCTTCAATTTTCATTTTATTCATTGCCTGCCGCTCACCCGAGCAAAATGAACCGTATTAGTACGGGAAGAATTTAAGAGTTATAAAATTTCACATATTGATGGGTTTCTCAAATAGTGGTCTATCTCAAAAGCACCGCATTATGTTTAGATGGTTTATAATAAGCCGAGACGTGTCTGCCGTGGAATGTTAACGAACGACTATCACAATGTTGTCATGTGATTTTAGCAACAAAAAGTCGATGTCTCATTCACAATAAAGTCGAGCATTTTCTGAATAAGTGTTATATTTTATAATTATAAGTGGCGGGACGAAAAAGTTGTGCACCTGTTGGTAAGCGACACGCCTGTCCATAACAGTTGCAGTGCTACTCAGAGCTGTAAATCACAAAGATATGAGGGGCACTACCACTGCGCCCGATACCCTGAGACATACTCGTAAGTTGACAAGTCCCATGTGCCTGTAATTTCACCAGCACCCTTACATTCCAAAATCGAAACGCAATTATGCTCATATTACTGCAGAAATATTATATAAGGTAAGGCGGCAGTACTTCCCTGGACGAAATATTTAACAAAGAGCTCTCCTGCTACTAAACTACCTTCTTCGACAGGCACCTTTTTTTTTTAATTCCATGTCTGTAGTGTATCAGAGACGCAATGCTATTGGCCTTCATTTTGTCTTTGACAGTATGTATAGTGTTGGTGAATAACATGCGAGTGTATTGGGAGTATGTGTGAGAGAAGTGTACTGAGAATAGTACAATAACTAATACTACTTAATACTATTTTATTTTTCTCCCTTTTTGTCTTTCTCCTTCCCCTCTTTTCCCCCCTTCCCTTTTCTTTCCTTTTATGTTTTTTTTAATTTATTTTTTTATTTTTTTCTTTTAGCAAAATATATTATTCACAAATGTCCTTAACTTAGAAATTGTTAAGGTCACTCATCTTGAGTCACCGGAGGACAAGCAGAAGAAACTGTTTCGCTGGATCAAATGGTTTATGTATTTACCATTAAATAATGGTCATACAGAAACTATGCACTACACCTAAGGATATTACCTAAAGAATGTGCTAATGTGTTACACGATAGGATGTACTTTAACCGATCATATAATCATGTAATGCTCTCATTACTGCTTGGCAGCAGAAATAGATAAGGTGGCAGTACTTCCCTGGACATACACTCTCATAAGGAGCTCTACTGCTACAGAAATAGAATACATATTGTTTTGTTGTATATAGGTCGTATCATTTTAATGACTTGATGTGATAAATGCACTTTTGACGTATGTATAAGGTGACCATTGTTTTTTTCCCTCAGAGCGGGACGCCTGTAAAGGACTTGTACCGAATTAGTATGGAGCTTGGTACTTTATTCCCAGAAAAATTAAACCAGTCTCAATTTTTATGCTAGGTATAAGCTTGAAATAATTAGCTTAGCAAAATAATTAAATATTGTGACCTGCATTTTTTATTCATTTATTTAAAACAAAAGTGTGGTAGATATGTTAAATTAATTCCAGTAACGCTGCGATACTAAAAAAAGTCCAAAAAGCAGCAACACTTAAACGTTAAAATATTCAAAATCATAATTATAATTGGATAATTAAATTGCAACAAGAATGACATTCTGATCTGTCAATATTTTTTATGGCACTGGCCAATGGCCCATTTTTGGCTAATTACATAAAAATCCGTTCCGATTGCGTTCCGTTTTACTTTACGTAGTATTAAAAATCCCTAACGATTTTCTGGAAAATGCAGGTCAAAAATAATATGTTTTTAATTCGACTTTCTAGATTTTGAGAGCACTTTAAAAAAAACCACGCCTGGTTAAATTTTCCATTTATTTTAGTACCACTAAAGGAACAACTCCTTTAATAATCTTTTAAAAATAAAACGCATGTTTATGATAAAATATTTATTGATAAAAAAAAATTAAAGAGAACTAAAAATGTTTAATGATCAAAATTTATAAAAAGAACTAATCTTGTGTAGTTTCGCTTTCACACCATTTTTTTTATTTGTTGACACGTATGTTCTGTTTTGTTAAAAACGGGACATTTTGAGTACTTTAGGGACAGCGGTACACGAAGATTAAAAGCGGGACCTATGGTTACATAAAGCTTTACTATACTAAGGGTACGGTTTTCAAACAAACCTTTACTAAGGCTTCCATCGGATGGCGAGCTATGAAACTTTATCGTGGTCATCCCTTTGCAACGCTATTGGCTATATTGTTACAATGTCTTAAATCTTCGTACAATATTGTACTATAGGCGAATTGATCAATATTTCAACTACTAGTTAAGGCTCAGTGGCGCACGCGCGATCTTAATTACCTAGGCTTGCTGAAAATCAGCGCCACGACCGATTGTGGCTAAACACAGAACAATAAATATAGTAGAAATGGTTAGTTAGCGTCTGACGTGTTCCAGCTATAGGTTTCGAAAGACCTATCTAAGCTCCGTCCGCCATTTCCGCTTTGTATGGTATGGTTGTGTCATTCTTTCGTGCAAATTCTCTCGTGGCTACAAACAATTCTGTCGTTAAACAAACGATAAAGCGGCTGCTGTGAACCGATAAATTGTTGTCACGATCTAGTGTGAACAGCTAGGCACGACAGTCGTTCAACGATAAAATAAACGTTCACGACATAGTCACGTCAGATAATCGTGTTATGGGAACAGGCTACACGCGACAGTCATTCAACGATAAAATAAAACTTTACTACATAATGGGAACGCGCCCTAAGACATAAATTGACAAGCCCCACGTGCCTGTAATTTCACCAGTACCATTACCTTTCTAAACCGGAACGCAGTAATGCTCAAATTTCTGATTGGCGACCATTGACTTACAAATAAATGGACGACGGGTCTAATACAAAAACCACGAAAAAAATGTCCCAAGTCAACCTATTTAAACGTAGTCTTGTAAAGGAATATGAAAAAGCTAAAACGTTGAATTTAAATTGTAATGTCATCGCAGTACTGTCTAATTCTGCTTGCTTTGCTGTCAGTCGAACAAACGAAGACTAAAGCGTGAATGACGCTCTGTATACGATTTTAACGCCCTATAAGTTCGGACACTTTTTAGCGCGGACCCGACGTCCATATAATTGTAAGTCAATGTTGGCGACAGAAATACGTAAAGTGGCAGTACTTCCCTGGACAAACTCTGTAGTTGCAGTAAAAATCTATAATGGCACTACCAATGAACAATGAACAACACAATTTTGTATAATTACGCTTTTCTGTATAATTTGCTTCGGTTGTTTAGGCATTTTAGTTCTCCGTTAATTGTGGCGGTACTCGCTGTACAGGCTGTGCTTTTAACTTGACATTTTCATTGCGATAGCCTTAGATTTATACATTTTAAATTTTTGAATAATTTTGTTTATAGACGTGTAACTTGGCTTTTGAGACCACAATATTTTGTAACTAACGTACTGGATTATTTACTTAGTTTTATTTTTTGTACCATAACAGACTTCAAACACAAACAATATAGAAAAAAGTACACTTAAAAATTATTACGTAACATAGTAATGTGAGCATTGCCCGGTTTTGAAAGGTGGGCTGGTGGTTGTGTATATTATGTATACAGGTTCAACGTCAAGTCAAACTTGACAAAATAGATTTTCATTAAATTGTATGCCTCTTGCAATTAGAACGGCCCAAAGTCGTAAATGTCAAGCGTGATTTGCTGTTAACTGTACTTATAGACATCAACCCATTCTATACGTCTCACTGATGGGCGCGGGTGTTCTCACAGGCGAGGGTTTACACCATAGTCTGCCACGCTGGCCAAATGCGGGTTGGGGACTTCTCCCAGGTGCTGGGGGCTTCTCCTACTAGAGCACCCGAGAAGGCCACAGTTGGGTTTTAGCCGGTAGATAACTCTCCGCTGCCCCCGCGCCGTATCCTTTGAGAATTAGCTCACGAAAAAAAAAATTAGATTACCACGATTTGTATAGACAGTTTAATTATTAGTAATAGAATTGTTGCAACACTAACTCGACTGTGTGTCCGCACAATTTTTTTTTTCATTTTTGACACCTCGACCCGTGGTTTGAAAGGCATTCTTCTTGGAATAAAATTCAACAGAAAGTTTGTATATTCCTGTGTTTTAGTTTATTATTACCTATCTAGATACTTTGGTTAAACATCAATGAAGCTACGGTCATCTTAGGGAATGAGAATGGGTGAGTGCCAAGCCCCCAACATATTACTAAAATTTACAATCTCTATATAGACTTCGCCATTCTCAGCTCCATACGAGAGGCAATGCAATTCATAGTCTGTTGCTTGATATTCAAGGATCTTGGTACGTAAACGCTGAAGCATTTATATTTAAAACGGAATCGGAAAACCGGAGTTTCGGAATAAAAATGACGTTGTGGAGGATAATGTGTAAAATTGTCTTCTTTGGCGGGAACGTAATATCTTCCGGGTTTCCTGTTTTTGTATTTAATTGATTATTTTAATCTGTATGTGGTAAATAGGCTTTTGTATTTAACATAATAGTTCCTTCATCAGTAACCCATTACACGTTTTTTTTTTTGTGTGTATTTTTGTGGTGGCGTTTGAAAACCGATTTTGATGATTATTGTTTTGTTGGAAAGAGGGTACCTCAGTATTAGTTTAATTTAAATTTAAGGAAAATAAGCCACCTCTAAGGATGGCAAATGGGGAGATGAATCCGGTTTTGCACATTTTCCGGTAACTGACTTCAATAAAACTTGGCAAATAGATGTAATTCCAAGAACTTTTGAGGTCGGTTCTTTTTTTATAAAAAAGTTATAATTTTTTATTTAAATTTACCATCGGCACATATTTTCATTATATGTAAAAGTATGTCGATTGTTTATTATTTAGATATTAATTAGTGATGTATTATATATTATTAATACAAAGATGGAACCCTAAGAAAAAATGTCTTCGATCGAGTGAAGAAACAGATTTCTCATAGATGGCGTTACGGCAAAAATCACGTCAAAATGACGGTCTTTTTTTATGACACTTAGGGTCGTGTTCTAGAACTCTACTCAATGCCCAAGTTAGGATTTGAGTATGGTTTAAAGCACGTGATATCATACTCAAGTCCCTGCCATTAGGGTCGTATTTCCAGTGCTTGTGTTGCCCGTGCAATCCTGACCTGAGCATTGAATAGAGTTCTAGAATACGACCCTTAGTGACGGGACCTACAAGTCTGTCTCTAACAATTGCAGTGCTACTCAGAGCTTCTGAGGGGCACTGCCACTACGCTCGTTATCCTGAGACATAAGTTAACAAGTACCATGTGCTTGTAGTTTCACCAAAATGCCATTAGACTTTCTCGCCAGTGAACTGGAGAGCTGGTTTCAGAATAATTAACAGGGGTGCATAACATGACAATTAAAAACAGATAGGTTCAAAGTTCATATATGTATAACTAGCCGGTGCCCGCGACTGCGTCTGCATGGAATTTGTACTTCTCGAAGCCTACTGTGCCTCTACCGTGAGATTACAGGGACAGTTATAGGTAGCGACCGCGTAAAATGTTTGACATAGGTTCGAGTATGATTAGAGTATGTCATATCTATGACATAACAAACTAGTGGAGTATTTTTACAAATAATTGTAACTTTTTTTATAAAAAAAGACGATCTCAAAATTTCGCGGTATTACATCCCTTACAGCTGGAATATTTTCATCAAATTTAAATGGAATTAACACTAAGGTACCCTCTTTTCAAGAAAAAAGTATCCTCAAAATCACACACACTTCACAAATTTATCGCGTAACATACAAAAAAATACAGTCGAATTAAGAACCTCCTCCTTTTTTGAAGTCGGTTAAAAATAAACAAATATCATGATATTAAAACAATAAAGATCTATATTACTGTAATAAAACTTATATAACACATCACTTAGAGCAGTTGTTACAGTTCCCGTGAACGTTTTAAATATAGAATAGACATTTGTCGCAACGCCACGACAACGACAGTGGTGGTAAGCGTTAAATTGCAAAGATCTTATGGGCATTGCCACTGTGCCCGTCCCCTGAAACATAATTTGACAAGTCCCATGTGCATACAATTTCACCAGCACCCTTTAAAACCGGAATAATGATCACATTACTACAGAAATATGTAAGGTAAGGTGGTAGTGCCTCCCTGGTCGAATTCTGTCACAAGGAGCTCTACTGCTAGTAAATTTTGTTCCTAAACATTCACCGTATTGTCACAGATCGAATCGCCTGTTATGGACAGGCGCAGCTTAGTGCAGCACACGATGTGTTCGTCCCGTCACTGAATATTATAAAAAAAAGAAAGATCAGTATCGTATCTCTCAATTCGACAACCTCAGTGGTTTTCTACATGGGGGCTGGATGAGGATCTCCCGGGTTCGAATCTCGGTAGGACCTTTTCTGGATTGGTTCTGGTCGGGGTGTTTTTGGTAATGCCCTGGAGCGAATGCCCTAGTTTCAGACTAGGTAATTGGTGTGGCAGTATTTGAGGAGCAAGCGTTCTGAATTGAGCTACCACTTTTAACCGACTTCAAAAAAAAGGAGAAGGCTGCGAATTCGACTGTATGTTTTTTTGTATGTATATATGTATAACTCTGGCCACCGATTTTGATGATTCTTGTTTTGTTGGAATGAGGGTACCTCACTAGTGGTCTTATTTAAATATTCTAAATATTTTAAATATTCCACCTCTAAGAGTGGCATGTTTTTTCTTGTATATACATATGTATCGAGTTCTTACGTTTGTGTAGGTCCCAAAACGTCACTGGTGTGTTTGAAAAAACAAATACACGCAATTTAGATCCGTAAAACATTCCTTTAATTTCCTTTATGTATTATGTACATTCATTTTTAGCTTACAAGAAAAGTGTAAACTTACGCTCCACATAAAGAGTTCTTTAAGTATTTGCATTTGCAATTTT
Source organism: Hyposmocoma kahamanoa (assembly GCF_003589595.1). Lineage (NCBI taxonomy): Eukaryota > Metazoa > Arthropoda > Insecta > Lepidoptera > Cosmopterigidae > Hyposmocoma > Hyposmocoma kahamanoa. The sequence continues at coordinate 1,272,356 of NW_020653611.1, read as the reverse complement.
CAACCTTGTCGTCTTCTCGGCTTATTATTCGTACCAAACAAAGGGTGACCGAACACACCACTTAGACACCAAACAAGGGTGTATTAAGTGTGAGTTAAAATTTAAATTGATTCCACCCTCCCTTAGGAGAAAATTCAAATAGTGCGCGGTGTGATCTCGAGCGAAACGCGCTGTTTGTGGGATTCTTTTTCTGCAAATTGGACGCCTCAGGCCGTTTAGTCACCAAAAGAAACGGGGATTGGACGCTGTATCTGTTCTATACATGTGTGCGCTGATTACACGCTTCATTTACATGGGGGTGATACAACCGCGTTTAAAAAAATAAAGATACATATAGACCCTTTTTGTTTAGGAAGGCAATGTTACTAAGTATTTGCTAAAACAAGATTTTTTTTAATAAAAAAGTGTCGTGCGACTCAAACTTAGGGATTTCAGCTGTTTCTAAAGACTCGAGGAAAAACGAGACATTTTTTATAGTATCAAGTGAAGGGACGAACAATTCGTGCGCCTGATGGTAAACTACACGCCTGCCCATAACAGTTGTGCAGTGCCACTCAGAGCTTTAAATCGCAAAGATTTTAAGGGCACTGACACTGCGCCCATCACTCTGAGACATAAGTTGACAAGTCCCAGGTGCCTGTAATTTATCATGTGTTTACTTAAAAATTTACTCTCGTATCCATTCAACATTCGAATACAAATGGAACATTGTTAATTAGCAATACCATTGACTTACAATTATATGGACGTCGGGTCCGCGCTAAAAAGTGTCCGAACTTATAGGGCGTTAAAATCGTATACAGAGCGTCATTCACGCTTTAGTCTTAGTTTGTTCGACTGACAGCGAAGCAAGCATAATTAGACAGTACTGCGATAACATTACAATTTAAATTCAACGTTTTAGTTTCTTCATATTCCTTTACATGTCACTACGTTTAAATAGGTTGACTTGGGACATTTTTTTCGTGGTTTTTGTATTAGACCCGTGGTCCATTTATTTGGAAGTCAATGAGCAATACTAAAAAATAACTAAATTCAAATTTATATACACCGCCGTAGTTCGCCAATAGAACGCAAAAATTGTCTCAAGAAGCGAATGAAGTGTAATATAATGCAAATTTCCTCCGGCTTAAAATATCAGATTCGTTTTATTTATTCTCTTTTATTTTCTTCGGGTCGTAAAAACGCTTTTACGTTCGACTCGCTTACAATGTTAATAAAAGGCGCGACTGTATTGAACAGCATTATTTTAATTGGCTGTTATCACCAGATACATTACCAAGTCATAGTAACCATAAATTGGTGAAACTGAGCCATATTATGGCCAACGTTAATTAACAATAAATGATTATCACTAGTATCAGGTTTCTTACCACGGTATGACTTCTTTTTATTTTCCCAATATTTCGGAACGGTTGCACGCTCCATGGTCACGGGTTGACTGGACGGCGGCAGATGACAGCTTTATGAGCAGACATATCTGTCTACCCCCTTGCGCTGTCGACGACTACCTTCATCTAGATTGCTTGTGGCGTTACCATTGTCACTCACTTCTTTCCAACAAACCACACGCATTGTATCCACACGCGAAACTGAAATCGAAGCATTTTTGTTTTTATTATTGTAAATTTATTTGAATTGTTTAAATTTATAGACAAGTCCCATGTGACTGTAATTTCACCAAGTAACATTAACCTTAAAAACTGGAACGCTATAGTGATTGCTTGGTGGCAGAAAGAGGTATGGTAGCAGTACTTCTCTTTACAAACTCTGCTGCTAATATTATGGATGGATTGGGTGTTGTGATAGGCGGCTTTAAACATAAAAGGCTATAAAGCTTTAAAGGCTTTAAAGATCAAAGTCAAAGTCAGACACAGAGTCAGAGTCAGAGTCAGAGTCAGAGTCAGAGTCAGAGTCAGAGTCAGATACAGAGTCAGATACAGAGTCAGATACAGAGTCAGATACAGAGACAGCAAGGCAAGTAATCTTTATGTCATAGGTAAGCAAATTACACTTGAAATGTCATACAGATTAAACTCTACTGCTCATTCGTAAGGCAGATTACCCTGAGAAGAATGATAAATGAACTCTAGGGTTAGCTATTTGTAAATACACATTTGAATATATTTATCATTACTATATTATTTAATTTAAACATCTTAGATTGAGACTACCTGCAAGAGCTAAACGGGTCACTGTAACGGATTTTTGTCATTCAAGTACGCAAAAGCTGTATAATCTTTAGAATAAAGTTTTTGTTCCACTATGGTTTTAAACCTCGTAATGGCCACTGCCAAGCTGCAATAGCTTGGTAGCAGAAATAGGTATGGTGTCGTGTATAAATTCGTCCAGAGAAGCACAGCGCATTCAAGTAAACGCACATGGGGAGGTTTGCCCTTTTCGCAAAAAGTCGAGATGCCCTTCAAACATCTGCCAAAATCAATCTTAAATATTGAATTTGCGTCGTAATCTGATAGAAGTTTCACGGGAAACGAGTTTCTATTACGTTTTAACGCAATTTGTTTCGAGTTTTACCTTCCTCTTCTGATCCTTGAAACTTGGGGAAATTTCAAATTTTAATTGCAAACGTGAGGATGCGTACGATTAAATTTAATGTCCTTTATAATGTCTTTTGCATGTTTGTAATGATCATTATACCGGCGTGAAACAATGGTTAATGGCGAAGTTGGCTTTGTTAAAATAATATTAATATAGAGTTTTTAACCAGTTTTTTTGAATCTATATTCGCAACAAATCCTACATGATTTTAGACAAGAACACAAGTAACATTTAAGAACGGAAATAAACGTGTTTAAACAATAATGGGTATTTTCACACCCTTTTTTTTTTTTTTTTTTGACGGGGGGAATCTTTATGGATACCCCTGAGCCCAGGGAGACTCAGGAGTTATATGGGGACTCTCCCTCCAGACTGGAGGGCCTACCCCACTAAAACCCCCCCCGGGTTTCCCTCTCGCCGGTTGAGTCGGCGCCGTGGGATCAGTGAACATTCACCACGACGCCGCCACATTTTCACACCTACCTATTCGCTCGATGTTTCGGCCAGGCCAGAGACGAACAAGTCGTGCGCCTGGTGGTAAGCGACACGCGATCCATAATAGGTGCAATGTCACTCAGAGCATCGCAAATATCCGAGGGGCACTGCCACTATGTCCATCACCGTGAGACATAAGTTAACAAGTCCCATGTGCCAGTAATTTCACCAGCACCCTTACCCATCTAAACAATTACGCAGTCAAATAATCTTTATTTCATAGGTAAGCAAATTACACTTAAAATTATCATATTGATTAAACTCTGCTGCTCATTCGTAATGCAGATTCCCATGAGAAGAATGAGAAAGAAACTGTAGGGGTTGCGCTTTATAAAGTTACATTTGATTAGAATTGAGAACACCTAAAAGAGCTAAATGTGTCACTACCACAGATTATTGTCATCCAAGAAGTAATGCTCGCATTGCTTTACACAAGAAAGTATTGCCAATTAGTTTCTTTGCTTTATGCTCCACTGAGTCCAAAGCGATTAACTCGTATCTGCAATAGTTGTATTTGTATCCTTACCGGTATGATGAACAACTCATGCGCCGGGCGGTAAGCAACACGTCTGTCCATAACAGTTACACTGCCACTGCCACCCTAAGACATAAGTTGACAAGTCCCATGTGCCTGTAACTTCAAATCCGTAATGCGGTAATGCTCACATTACTGCGACAAAAACAGATAAGGTGGGACTACTTCCCTGGAAGAACTCTTCCACAACTATATCTACAGCTATTATGCTTGTAATTGTTTCGTAAAAAATATATCAATCATGTGTGTATGTGTAATATAAACACGTAAAATATCTATCATTGTAATTTGTTTTCATATGTGTCACAATGGAGCACTTAGAAAATTCATGGAAATAACCTTTTTAATATTTATTACAAATCGTTACGACAGTAATGGTTATGGCTTACTGTTGTGACGTATATCAATTACTTACATGACAACATAGGACATCGTATTGTAAGTCAAACTATTTAAATTTTTTTTTTCAATCAAAATGTCATGTTACTTTCATTTGTGTTCAAGAGAATGACGTAGCGCCTAAAATTATTACACAAGCAAACATTGACTTACAATTAAATGGACGTCGGGTCCACGCTAAAAAGTGTCCGAACTTACAGGGCGTTAAAATCGTATACAGAGCGTCATTCACGGTCTCACTCGGTATTATGTTTTCAATCTTCAAATCGCGTTTTCTTAATTCCACAATTTTGAGTTACGACAATATTTGGTTTCGTGTGTGACTTGTTATCTTAACAACAGCCTTTTCACTAAGTAAACGTTTGACTATTATCATTGACTTACAATTATATGGACGTCGGGTCCGCGCTAAAAAGTGTCCGAACTTATAGGGCGTTAAAATCGTATATTCACGCTTTAGTCTTCGTTTGTTCGACTGACAGCGAAGCAAGCAAAATTAGACAGTACTACGATGACATTACAATTTAAATTCAACGTTTTAGCTTTTACATATTCCTTTACAAGTCACTACGTTTAAATAGGTTGACTTGGGACATTTTTCGTGGTTTTTGTATTAGACCCGTCGTCCATTTATTTCTAAGTCAATGCAAGCAAACAATCGTGTTTTGTGGTAAGGTAACACATGTATTTCCAACAAAGTAGCAAATTTATTTCAGGGGTAATGTGTTTACTTCTATAATAAGATTCCACTTGATATTCAAAATTTGCCATTTATACGAGATTTATAAGTGTTAGTGCCTCTTTGGACGCTGTGGCAGCTTGACTTGACGTTTATTTATTATTATATATACTATTATTATACAGTTATTATTTATTGATTTTATTTACTTCTAAGAAAAATGCTATAACCAAAAATATCCACCACAAATGGCGGATTTAGTGTTGTACCATAATCATAGATAAGTCAATATCGACATGCAAATGTATGGCTTGAATGTTGAAACTGTTGTTACTGTATTTTATGTTTGCAAATTTATGTAGTTTACTGTAATCAAAGTATGATTAATACTAGGTTATTATTACTAGGCAAGTCATGAGCCATTTTAATTAAAATTAAATATAAATTTATTTACCAATAAATGTAACGATGGAATTGCATTATCATGTAATCTAGTTACATTCAAAGTTCTATTTAAATTTGAATGGAGCGAACAAACGAAGATGGTATTTGATCCAATGTTTATGTTCAGCAGTCCTAAAAAAATAACACATGCCGGTGTAATGTAACATTCGGTTGATTTCTGCTTTTTCTACTGCCCCACTGCACCCCTTAATGCTGCAGTGACGCATTTTTATCGATACTTAATTGTTCTCACTGTCAATGTTTTTATCCATTTCAAAACCAAACATTGGTTTTGACATTTGATGTACTTCCCTTTAACAACCGGATACGCATGTAAAGGGTACTCCAAAATTCAAAAAATTCAAAATAATCTTTATTTCATAGATAAGCATTATTACACTTGAAATCGTCACATTGGTTAAACTCTACCGCTCATTCGTACGGCAGTGATTTACACAAATAATGGAGTCTTATTTAACAATTTATCGGCGTTAACTATTTATTTATGATTTAATCTGGTTCTATTTTTATTTTAAAGGAAATTCCACAAGTTTTGAGTGTAAGCCTAAGGATTGCTACCTATGGGATAAAAGTATCGCCGTTTACTCAAAAATCATATGTTCGTAACAATATTATATATATTTTTTCGTAGACATCACGTACTTATTACGTGACACTTCGGCAAAAAGTCGTTATACGACTTTTTGCCGAAGCGTCACCTGTGAGAGATCTATGAAAGCGTTTCTTTGTTTCATCTATTACGTATTATTTTTATGTAACAAAAGCCCCTTCTGACGCATGATCACATGAGGCTTTATTATACGAAGAATAATAAATACTTAAAGACAAAAACTGTTTTGAAAAACGGTTTATAAATTATTGTATATTTGTCATATCGAACTACATTAGAAACATCTCTCCCTGCTTGATACAAAAACCGACTTCAAAAGTCATTCATCCCTTAGTTTGCCACCCTTAGAGGTGGAATATTCTCTTCAAATTTAAATTTACTGAGGTACCCTCTTTCCAACAAAAAAAGGAATCATTAAAATAGGTTCACAAATCCATTAATCGCATTACATACACACAAAAGAAATAGAGTTAAATTATGAACCTCCTCCTTTTTTTAAAGTCGTTTTTAAAGTTAAGTAACAGTAAAGCTCATCCAGGGAAGTACTGCCACCTTACCGAATCCTACTGCCAAGCAGTAATGGTCACGTTGCTGTGTTCCGGTTGTGAATGGTAAAGGTGCTGGTGAAAGGCATGAGACTTGTCAACTTATGTCTCAGGGTGACGGGCGCCGTGGCGGTGCCCCCAGCTACAAGCAGGTGTGTGGCTTACTTGTTCGTCCCGTCACCTGGTATTATAAAAAAAGTCGGTTAAAAATATAGAAAATTAATTTAACATCATGTCTTTTAATTAAATTTTTATTGAATTGATATTCAATTATTTTTTGTGAAATTACTCCACCTTTTTTTTTACTTTGTTCCGGTCGGATCCGACCGGATCGAAGGAATTTTTTCTGAGTGTTCGATCTTTGTATTAATAATTATAACAAACTAGTGGAGAAATTTCACAAAAAATAATTGAATATCAATTCAATAAAAATTGTATTAATACAGTGAATAGCGACACCTCTCGCTAGGACTGGTAACTGTAAAGGTACTAACTGGGTGATAAATCTTTCATAGATTTCTCATAGATGGCGCTACGACTAAAAAGTCGTTGAAAAACCAAATACAAAGACACGGCGCAAGCACATAGAAAAATTCGTGAGGTCCGTTGGTTCATTCCGTGGCTTAGTTGGTATCATGTCTTTTGTTAATAGGTAATTTAATTACACTTGAAATCGTTACATTGATTAAATGTGTCAGATGGGTTTCTGAGCAAGAAGATGCACTTGACTCATAATATATATACTTTCTAATTTATCAGTTAAATCAACTATTGTACCGGTTAGAACTGTCAGAAGTTTCCGATCGGAGAGTTGTGAATCGCAATTATGCGCCTCGACTCGAAAAGACGCAGTTTCCGATCGGGAGAGGCAATCAAAATCAAGCTGCAGGTTGTCTTAAGTCAACATCATAGACAAAGACAACCTGAACAAGCTAATGTGAGGTTGTTTAACTCTCCTATTTAAGCATAAAAAGTTTTCGACTAATTTCGTTCGTAGAATATTTTAAACTCTCTGCTGAAAAGTTGTCATTTTGCAGATATGGCCTTATTACACAAAGGGTTAATTCATAATTAGAATTATTTGTACTTCTATGAGTATAAATGTTAATAATATAATCAGTTATAGCGTTAGACAACGATAACGTCTGTAGGAGGTCCTAGGTGCGATTCCCACCGGAGGGATTTAACCTTATGCAGTTTAGAAGTCTGGATCTGGTATCGCGCACTTCCTCATAATCGATTGTTAACTTTTTAGTTTCGATTTCGGTTCCTTTTTTTTAATAAAAATTACTATATGCATGTTTCAAAGACATCAAATAGGTAAATTATACCAATCTCGACCATTGTGGTTAAAACCGAAAAACGAAGTAATGCCGACATTACTGTTTAACACTGGAAATAGGCAGTATTTCCATGGGCGAACCCTTTCACAAGAAACTCTACTCTCTGCTTTTTGCGTCCGGGCTCAATAAAATCGTATTATATCATTTTATTCGTTTTGAAAATCGAATCGAAAACACTAAAAGAAAGCTGATTGTATTCAAAATGTTTACTACAGTGTCGTTCATTTTCGATTATGTAAAATATTTGGTCATACCCTTTTAAGCCGGATTGTTGCCTCACCTCGTACATCATTAAAGCGATTTCGAATTAAACAACCGAAAAACAAGGGGACGAACATCAAAGGGGGAATTATTCAAGCGAATATAAAAAGTACTTCAATAAATACGACATTTTAAAGCTGTAAATACGCGCTTGTTAGTTATCTATGATTACACTTACCGTCAGTGTTTTATAGAAAGGGCCAAAGCGCCTTTTCAAAAAAATTTCAGTGCAACACGTTTTTGTTTTTCACGATTGTTTAAAATATTTACGTTCTGTTTTAAATTCTATTTCAAAATTTAAACTTAATTAAAACCAAAAGTGAATTTTAAGCAGAACAGGACAGTCGCATATCATTCTACATAAGTTTTGTTTATAGTGCCCCACCCTATAAACACCCACCCCACACTATGACCTGCGCGCGCACAGGAACCTTACATGTTCAGGTTCTGACCCCAGATCAGCCAGTGTACGGGGTTGCCAGAGACCTCTTTCACTTGACTTCATCCGGTTCTTCGAGAGGCTAGTGCTTCGCGTGAGCCGCTCCGTGTGCACGTACAGTACCTATTTTCCAGATAGTTACCAAAGCTGTAGGCACGCTCACTTCCCGTTGCACAACTAGCGGTTGCCACCGCTTAGCCGTCAACTTTGAGTTCACTACCAAATCTCCTCATTGGTGGCGGAGCTGCAAGGCACGCTCACTTCCCGACGCCGAAAAACGACGGCCAGAACAGCACAGTACGAATCCTTGTGAAAGAGTTCGTCCATTGAAGTACTGTCCTATCCGCTCACGCGATACATGCAGCCGTAGACGCATACCACACCTAGAGGTGTCGGTGATGCTTTAATACCGATTTATCGGATTTCGAAGTTATAACAGGTAAAAGAACTAATATTATTTGCTATTTCGGTAACTACTCTAGCAAACCATAAAGCTTTTAATGCCTGGATCTGCCATTTAAAAAAATAAACAACTTCAAAAATACGTCACGACAATCGTGAGTGTTATTGTTTGGGCTGGTCATTTCGGTGTTTATTTATTGAAAACGTACCGTAAGTAGCGTTTTTTAAGTTTACCCTGAATATAAATATTTATAAACTATACTTTAAGGAGTAATTTCATGGTAAACGTTAGAACCACTCAAACGGAATATTATCATATTTATCCAAGTACACCAAAAATTTCATTAGTGCTTTTTAAGCGCAGGATTTGCGGCGTATTACTGCATTTTATTTGAGATGTGTTTGTTGGTAGTACGGATGGTATTTATTTAGCAATGCAGAATAATAATTTTTATTTATAAAAACTTGTATTTAGACTGAATGCTTTTCTAATTTGCAAAACCAAATAGCCGCCATTTTGCGGTAGGAGGAGCGCATCGCGTGAGCTGCTATTTCTGCCGCCAAGCAGTTAATGTGAGCATTACTGCGTTCCGTTAAGTCTCAGGGTGATAGGCGCAGTGGCAGTGCCCCTCAGATCGTTACGATTAAAAGCTCTGATTGGCAATGCAACTGTTATGGACATGCATGTCGATTACCACCAGACCCACGGCTCGTTTCGTCACGTGATATTGTAAAAAAATCCACAACATAGGACTGGAACCCAAGCCTACGTTTAGTTCTCCGGTGATGGAATTCAGGCAACTTTACGGCGGTGTTAATACTCTGCTTTGCCTCTACTAAGCCCGAGTCACCTATAAGCCTGTTGGCACGTTTTTCAACTGAATCCAATGTAGCCTGTGAGTATTTAGCAGAACCATCTCATAGGTGGCAGCTGCTGTAACCCATACATGCCCAACCTTACAGCTTAGCTTTCTCTATACCTTCAACACAGTTATTGGCATTAAATGTGCGCTGTAATCATTGACTTACAATTATATGGACGTCGGGTCCGCGCTAAAAAGTGTCCGCACTTGTAAGGCGCTAAAATCGTATACAGAGCGCCAAACTCCGCTTTAGTCTTCATTTGTTCGACTGACAGCGCGATACTGCGATGACATTACAATTTAAATTTCGAATAGGTTGACTTGGGACATTTTTTTCGTGGTTTTTGTATTAGACCCGTCGTCCATTTATTTGTAAGTCAATGGCTGTAATGGAAACACTGGCAAATTTAACAAGTTTCATTTGAAGTCGATAAAACTACAATATCGAAAATGAGCCGAACCAGATAGCGTAAGAAGAAGCAACTGATAAATATTGGAAAACAGGCGAAAAGTGAGACAGTACTTCATAAAAGGAATATAAAAAAAAACTATAATTACAGAGGAGGCTGCGTCACAGCTGGTCGCCAACAATAGTACAAACATTATTGTTCACTGGATGTTGATTCCACAAGCACTTCCAGATTACAGCTGTAATCCTCGCATTCGACGCTCCACTCTTTCAAGCAAGAGGATTAAGCCATCGATGGTCGTCCGTCAAACTCGACAAAGCCTTTTTTACGTAAAACCCCTCACTGTGCACGTACCCTAATTAATTATTAAATAACTGAAGGAAAGTTTCTATCAACTTGGCAATTAATCGTTGCGTGTTTTTTGATTCGGCTTTATTCTTGAACTTTTGCCTAAGGGGAGCTTTTTGAATGTACAAGTCTTGGCTTAAAAGGGAATGGAAAGAATGAAAAGTTAGACTAAATACGTCTGAATTAGAATATTATAAAAACAAAGTTTGACAAGTCAGTTTTTTTTATAAACGCCGATTACGTCGTTATGAATGTTATTTATATTTTGGGTACTTAAGGGAAAGTATTAACGGTGATTTTCTAGTGGGACAACGGTCATTTCGAATCCCTGTAGCGAAAGTTTAGTGGCGTCACCTCTCGGTAACAATATAGGAAAACATCAATTTTTTTTAAATGTAAATGGATTTCCTCTTGACCACTGCCAAGTTCTGGACCAAAGATAGAGTCTACGATAAAACGAGCTCACCCAGAAGATGCTTATTCAATCGCACCTTAAGGAGAAGTCACTCGAGGAGAAGCGGGGAAAACTGTTTTGTTATGTAAAATGGTTTAGTTGTTTATTAAATAACAGTCTTTCAAAAATGGATACTATGGATAGTACTTTATCCGATCATATAAAACTCTGAAAACATTCTAAAATGTATATCTAAAATGAATTATTTCAGAATAAAATTAACTGCCTCCGTGACCGGATGGTTACCAAGCTGGACTGCCACGCAGAGAGTGTAATTTGTGGTTGTCTATATGTGTGTCCGTAGCACCCGCGATACAGGGTTACCCTATTGCGGGGCTATGAGTGTGTACGCGTTATTATTTATTTATAAATTATCTAACTTTATACATAAGTTTCATATGAAGATATTTATTTCTCTTTAAGTACTAAAGAGTACTTGCTAAATTTTGGTTTTCAACTGAAGCCTTATTAGTTATTAAATTTACGTTTAATAAAATTTGCAAATTGTCTCACAGAGTGTGCGATGGAACTGCATAATTTGATCCGCCTTTTTGTTTCCATTATCGGCGGACTAGACATGAGCTGGGATTCCACTCTTATGTTGTGCATATTCCCAGGATTCGTACGAAGCTTTTCGCTTCCACATTTATATGGCGAGAGGCTAGAGAGTGGAATTCCCCACCTTGGACTTATTCCCCGAACGTTATAACTTGGACCTTTTCAAGGCGAGAATGAATAGGCATTATTTATGTATGCTACATCGTCGATCTCATCATCACTTTCCATCACGTGAGATGGAGGTCAAATGCGCACTTATTTTTAATAAAAGCCTAGCGGTTTACCGACACGCCGCGTGCTGCCCCGTCAATCACCATCGGGCGTTTGTCGACGTCGAATCTTTGTCAAATTTTCTCCGCCTATTCTTATTTCTATTCATACTAATAACAGCGCACAGATTGTGAAACGCTAGGGATGACACCCCACACGTCATCTCCTTAAATCTAGGTTCGCGTTGATAATATTTAGCTTTAAAAGAAAATGATTGCCACTAATTACAGGTTTCTTACCTCGAGATGAGTTCTTTTTGTTTTCTCGGCATATCGGAACGGTTATGCGCTCCGTGGTATAAAAGAAACCTGTAATTAGTGATAATAATTTGGTGAATAATCACGGAGCCTTAAAATAATTATTACAAATATATGCCACGCCATTGTCACGCCGGTCACGCCGCATTTCGCCGTTCGAAAAACCATCACACGTTGATTTTGCGATCAGCTAACATCTCTAGTAACCATGATAACCGATCATTACGTCCTTATTCTGTTTTTTTTATGTATATGGTGAAATTACGGACGCATGGGATTCCTTCCAATTTTTCTTCTGATACAACGAAGTTATCCTAATAAAAAACGGAGTCTATTAGTTTTTTTTAAATATCAATCTCATTCATTATATGGACAACTCACGCTTGACACCACAATTGTTGTCACAAAAAAGACTTAATGGTTCCTAAGACAGTTTTCTGGTATCTTCTATGATTTCGGATTTCCTCATATTGTCCCAATGAATAAAATCACTGTTAATACATTTAAGACAAATTTTACGAAATAATTTACTGCTATTATATAAATATGAGTACCTACTTAAGTGCAATTACTGAATTCCATATTTAGAAAACAAAATAAAGATAATATAATTTCAGGACAGAGTACTAAAAAAACCGACCTCAAAAGTACGTGGAGTTACATCTATTTGCCAAGTTTTATTGAAATATGGGGATATTTAGTTCGTCACTATATAGGACTTGATACAGGAGATAATAAAAATCGGTTCTCACTACTCAAAGTATACTGAGAAAGAAAAACGCCTTGAATTGGAGAATAGCAAAACCAAGCATTAAAATAATTGCTATTTAAGTAAAATTTAGGCGCTATTTATAAAAACGAATGTTCATGTGTCATCAGCCTTCCTTAGAGATGGATGATTTTCTTCAAAATGAAATGTGATGACTATGAAGGTACCCTCTTTCCAACAAAAAAAAAGAATCATGAAAATCGGTTCACAAATACCGGAGTTATCGCGTAACATACATACAAAAAAAACACATACAGTCGAATTGAGAACCTCGTCCTTTTTGAAATCGGTTAAAAACATTGACAAAAGAATTGCATAAAACAACAATATATAGAAAAAGTAAGAACAAATAGGGCTAAAAAAACAAAAACACAACCAATTATACAAGTAGGGTATCAACGCCAACCGCGCGATGTGTCAAAAAGATGATTGTTATCATTGCCTTACAAATAAATGGACAACGGGTCTAATACAAAAAGCACGAAAAAAATGTCCCTAGTCAACCTATTTAAACGTAGTGACATATAAAGGAATATGAAAAAGCTAAAACGTTGAATTTAAATTGTAATGTCATCGCAGTACTGTCTAATTTCGCTTGCTTCGCTGTCAGTCGAACAAACGAAGACTAAAGCGTGAATGACGCTCTGTATACGATTTTAACGCCCTATAAGTTCGGACACTTTTTAGCGCGGACCCGACGTCCATATAATTGTAAGTCAATGCTTGTTATTGTTATTTACGCTTATAATCTCGCACTAGGGAAGCCCTATATTATAGGTGCCATGGTCACACACATATAGACAACCACAAATTACACCTAAACTCACTAGAACATAGAAATATTTCTCCCGGCCCGGGAATCGAACCCGGAACCTCTTAGTGACAGACCAGCATGGTAACCCCTCGGCCACGGAGCCAGTTGAATTATTACACATTAGTTCGTTGGATAATTGATTTTTTAAATAGGCAATGAAACATCATTCTCATGTTGTAAGTTAAAGCAAAAAAGCTGTGGTCACTGGTTCGATTGCCAGTATGATTAATTTCAGAAATTCCCCTTGAGGGGATTCTATTGTTCTGGTATTCATAGTGCAGGGCATTCCCTGAGACCAGATATTTGGTGTGGTTGTCAAAAAGAAAATAAAAAAGAATATTAGTCAATTTGTCACAGATGGTGCCGAAAACGAAAATGACATTTACACCCAATACAATGATCTGTTTGTTTGTTTGTTTAGTAGCAGTAGAGCTCCGTGTTAAATAGTTCGTCCAGGGTAGTACTGCCGCCAAGCAGTAATGTCAGCATTACTGCGTTCCGGTTTTGAAGAGACAGGGTGCTGGCGAAATTATAGACTCGTTGGACTTGTCAACTTATGTCTCGGGTTGACGGACGCCATTGCGCCATTGCAGTGCCCCTCAGATCTTTGCGATTTAAAGCTCTGAGTGGCGCTGCACCTGTTATGGACAGGCGTGTCGCTTACCATCGGGCGGACGACTCAACTAACACTGATCCGGTCAAATCGAATGAATTTTTCTTTACGTTCGATCTTTGTATTATTAATAAAAACAAAATAGTAGATTATTTTTATAAAAAATATATGAAAATCATTCTTGTAGCACATCATGATATTCAATAAATAAACATTGAAAAAATAATAGTATTTTTAAATTGTCTAACTGCATGAATAAATACATATACTCTGTAACATGAGATCATTCTTATTTTGCCTGTTTGGCTCCATAAATCTCGTGTTATCTTTGTGGCTTTCCATTAACATTTCCAAACCGCAGATTCACTTTAGCCCCCGGCTTTTGTTTTACACATACAATCGTATCTGTGACACTATTTAAAATTCGCACCATTAAATTTTCACCCATCAACTAATTTCCAGTTGCGTTTTAAAAATAAAATTGTAAGCGTTCATTTGTTTGTGAACGTTTGAAAAATTAAATGACCAAAATTTAAAAAAGGAATTGTGGTTATTAATATTACCGGTAATTTCATAATCTTTTTTTTTTATGGAAAATAACGATGGACATTAACATGAAGAATAGCTTCGCGCGCGCTTTTATAATAAGATTCCAGTCGATAGTCAAAATTTGTCATTTAAGAAATTTAAAACTAGAGCGAAAAAACCTAACTAAAGATTGTGAGCTTGGATGACAAAAATCCATAGTACTGGTCTATTTAGCTCCAAGTTGTCTTCATCCACATTTGAAATAAATATTATTAATGATAAATGTGTACAAAAGTTTATATACAAAGAGCAATCCCTAGAGTTTCTTGCTCAATCTTCTAACGAGAATCTGCCTTACAAATGAGTAGTAGGTATCCGCTCACGCGATGCGCTCCTCCTACCGCAAAATGGCGGCTATTTGGTTTCGCAAATTAGAAAATACAAGTTTTTATAAATAAAAATTATTATTCTGCATTGCTAAATAAATACCCTCCGTACTACCAACAAAAACATCTTAAATAAAATGCAGTAATACACCGCAAATCCTGCACTTAAAAAGCACTAATGAAATTTTTGGTGTACGTGCATAAATATTCCGTTTGAGTGGTTCTAACGGTTACCATGAAATTACTCCTTAAAGAATAGTTTATAAACATTTATATTCAGGGTAAACTTAAAAAACGCTACTTACGGTATGTTTTCAATAAATAAACACCGAAATCACCAGCCCAAACAATAACACTCACGATTGTCGTGACGTATTTTTTAAGTTGTTTATTTTTTTTAAATGACGGATCCAGGCATTAAGAACTTTATGGTTTGCTAGTGTAGTTACCGAAATAGCAATTAATATTAGTTCTTTTACCTGTTATAACTTCGATATCCGATAAATCGGTATAAAATCATCACCGGCACCTCTAGGTGTGGTATGTGTCTACGGCTGCATGTATCGCGTGAGCGGGTATAGTTTAATCTATGTGACGATTTCAAATGTAATTTGCTTACCTATCTAATAAAATTTATTTGTTTTTTATGTTTGAGGTTTATTAGGTACGAGGTGCAAAAGGAAAATATAATAACTTTTTTTTCGCACACACTCATAGCGCCGCACTAGGGTAACCCTGTATCGTGGATGCCGTGGACACAGACATAAGTAGACAACCACAAGATACACCTAAACTCACGAGATAAATAAATATAGGCCATTTAGTAGCAGTAGAGCTCCTTGTAAAACAATTCGTCCAGGAAAGAACTACCACCCTGGTTATTTCTGCCGCCAAGCAGTAATGTCAGAATTATTGCATTCTGGTTTTGAAAACTTGTCAACTTATGTCCCTCCGATCTTTGCGGTTTAAAGCTCTAAGTAGTACTGCAACTGTTATGAACAGGTGTGTCGCCTACCACCAGGCCCACGACTTGTTCGTCCCGTTACTTGGTATTAAAAAAATACAAATATTTCTCCTAGTCTGAGATCGAACCCGGGACCTCTGCGTAGCAATCAAGCATTATAACCATTCGGTTATAGAGGCAGTCGATGAAAGTTTTACGTAGAGGAAGAGTTGGGATTAGTGGAGATTACATTGTTATGCCCAGAAGTGGGACAGACGATGGATGGTTGACGATAATGGTAAAGCTAAAGTAAGATTTCGCTTATATTGTGACAGATTTTCATTCAATACTGATTTACTATTCGACCAGAGCAACTGATCGTCTAAATAATATAAAAACTTGGGAAAAGAACAATATTTCATCATTTATTATTTATTTTTTGCAGAGCTCACGTAGAAATTCCCAAAAGAAACAAATGTAGGAACTACTAAATATGAAGTGGTTGCTCGCGTGTTTCTCTTACGAGCAAATGGATTGGATGTCACAAGTTAAACCGTTCACTGTTTTGCTTTTACAGTGCAGTTCATGTTGCGTAACGAAAAAGAACTCGAATAAGACCCTTTTGTTTAAATGACCGTTCAATCTGTGAGTTTAATGAAAAACATTTTTAGTTTAGTTTCAATAAAAGCAATGGTACAATATGTATTTAATACCTTTAATTCTAGAAACATGATCAGTTAAATGTAGCAAATTTCATAAAAAGTTTAGCTAGTGCACAGGAAACTAGCTACGTTTCCCCTTGGGATAGCTAAGCTTATTTTTTGGATGAACAGCTGCCAGTGTTCCGGTCATTGGAAGCTTTAACAAGGTGGATTGAAAACCCCTTAAGAGTTTTGCATGTAGCCCCCAGGTCCCTAGAATTTCCATAGGTTGAGCTTAGCGTATATGAACATTTTGCGGTACTTCTTAGACATTATGATTTTGTATGGCCTTAGTGTTTGGATGTTATAATGGACATTGCAATGTCTTCCTTCTGAATTCTACTCTGTGATACGTAATAAGATAAAGTTTACTCTAGCATCTGTCTCTTTATACATTTCAGGTACTTTTAATCTGGCCTTTTTTAAGGATATCTCCAATCTGGTAGAAATATGTACGTCGAGGTCTCTAGTCCCTTCTTATCGTTCTATAAATTTGTGCCGTCAATCTACTATAATCTACTTACTAATAAGTGCCGTGGTAGCGTAATTTAACCTACCGCCTCTCAAGCAGAAGTCGTGGGTTCGAATCCGGCTGGCATCTCTGAGCTTATCAAAATTTGTGTGCAAAACTTAATTTGAACCACGAACTTTTCAGTGAAGGAAAACATTGTGATGAAACTTGGACGTCGAAGAAGGTTCACAACTTTCGGAAAACCCGCAATGAGCCAGCGTGGTGGACTATAACCTAAAAGCTCGCCTGAGAGGAGACCCGTGACTAGCACAAAGAGTTTCCTTTTCTACACTTGTCACTACGTCATGTTTCTCACGACAACGCTCTTACTACTTCATACTTCATTTTATTTATTTATTACATTCCATATTGCTTACAGATTAATATCCAAACACAATAGTAATTCTTAAGCTAATATCATAAATTGAAATAACAATGTAATTATATTTAAAAAAGATTTGATACAAAATAAATTGAATAAAAATTAGACAAATCATGGAATTGGATTGTCGTAAGTACATTATTAACAATCAAATTTTAAAACATTAATGTTAATTATTCGAGATACACAATACTTACAGGATGCTGCTGTCTCTGGTCAATGACTCGAGATATCGTCCCGCGGACACTGTAAAATTGGTTTCTGAGCACGCAAAGATGTCCAAAAAGGAGTCAAAGATAAGCACCTGATTGAAATACTTAAGCACGCGGGGCAAAGGAGCCAGATCATTTACCCTAGAACGTATAGAAGGTATTGCAAACAGCCTACTTCTGTGAGGCCGCACCAGGTTGGTCCTAGGCACCAAACTTTCACTGCTCGGCATTCTGTCTTTAGGATTAACACCGCACATACTACGCAAAACTCTGATTTCCACAGCATTTTCTCTTCAGCACTCACTCAGTCATGGTTGAAACCAGCGTATATTGTAGAATAACCAAGGACCTTTTCAAGGCGAGAGTGAATATGCATTATTTAGGTGTGCATGCTATATCGTCAATTCCATCAGATGAGATGGAGGTCAAATGTCAAATTTTTATAAAAATAACCAAACGCGCCTTTCTCGACATGTTCTGATAAGTTCCTATAAAGGTATAGAAGCATACATTTTATTGTACCTTCATGTCGTGAATACGACATGAAGGTACAATAAAATGTTTGCTATAATCCACAAAAGGAATCGCCTGGTGTTAATTTTTTGTACATCACGAAGGCTTTTAGAGGACACCGATTAATAGTCCAGAGACCCACATGTATCTTTCGTTTTGTACTCGATCGCCGGCTTTACTTGATCTATCAGTTTCCTTGCACATTTAAGGACTACATAAAGGGGAGTTGTAACACTTAGAGATCAGGTTGTCTGGCTGTTTTATGTTTTCAAAAGCGCGCAAAGATATCTCTGAAAGGGAAGGAATCGTATCATTGCCACCTTATTTGCTGTAACGGTGTCTAAATTCTATTTATTTTGTCCTTATTCGTGTTGGTGTTGTTAATCAATAAGAGATTAGTTATCTATGTTTGAACTGTTAATTGCTTTCCTCCTAACAATATTATTAGATAAACATCTAAAGAGTGTTACGAACGTGAAAATGTTTTACAACCGACTGAAGTTCTCTTATTTCGGACAATGATTTCTACAGTGTAAATGGATTTCTTTCCCGGAGATGATTTTATATTTTTTATATGATACAGTCAACAAAATTTTGATAATTAAAAAAGTTTTATCGACGCAATGTGTTCAAGTTTAAGTATCACTAGATTAGCGACACGCTTTGGAAAATTGCAGAGCTTCGTCGGCAAAACACACTAATGCATCTGCAGCATCAACGCGACAACAAGATTGCCACATAGTTTGAAAGGTTGGGTTAGTTGTTGAATGTTCGTATCACACTGAGGGTCGTATTCCAGAACTCTACTCAATATTCAAGTCAGGACTTGAGTATTGCAGTGAGCACTGAAAATTATACTCAAATCCTTGCCATTAGGGTTGTATTTCCAGTGCTTGATATCATATTCGAGTCTGCTCAAATCCTGACTTGAGCATTGAGTAGAGTTCTGGAATACGACCCTAAAACTAAAATGTAAGGGAAAAAACATGGCCACAGTTTAGTTAAAGACAAAATTAAATTCCAGGGTTGCTATAATTAACCAAAAAGTTTTATGTTCTTTAATGAACAGTTGTAATTTGACACTGTTTTGTAAATTTCTTTTGGTATAATATTTTTATTTATATTTAATCATTATTATAAGATATTTAATAAGAAAGGTGTTTTCGTAACTTAACTTTTAACCTCTGGGCCGTAAAATTAATTTTAGTATAACATTATTAGTAAATGACGTGTTAAGACTTTTTAATACAATTTGTTCTTTAATTACATTACATAAATACAAATTTCACCAAAAAGCTGGAAGCACTTTATTGTTGAATTACCAAGAACCAAAAGGTCGGCTAAACTAAATAAAATTAACTTAAGGGCACAAGTTACTTTTGAACCCTGACAAGTGAGAGAGAGAGCTAGTGTCATCATAAATTAGTTCCTCAAAATTCCGGACTATGGTAATGGTTCAGATTTATATTGTCAATGTTACAAACAGTACACAAATACACTGATCTCGTGCAAGCTTAATGTCTGCGAAACAATTAGCCGACGAAACGTTACACCAACATAAATTCCAAAAATATAAACTCCAACAAAAAGAAAACACAATTACTCGCTTCGAACAAACAGGGAAAAAGGTGCAGCCTCCCCATTAAGAGCTGGAGATAAGCCCCGCTGTCGACTATACATCGTTAATTTCTACGGATCCTCAAGTTTTTATTTCATGTAAGTAATTTTTCCTTACCCGCAAATATATTATCCGTCCGTCGACATGTGACACAATGAACGCATTTATCTTTCGTCTTCGGGAAAATAAGAACTTGCCTGTTGTGTTTATTTTCGCTTGACTATAAAACTTATCGAAGAGATCGTTTCTTTATAATATAAACGTTTTTCATGTTGTTCGTACTTTGCATATTTATTATCAACATCGTTAGCGTAGATCCATTTTACGTTTAATACGCGTTGGGGACTTTATACCTTTTCCTAGGCTCAACAATCTTCTTCGAATTTAGCGCAATGTTTTTTCCTTTACCATTACCAAGACGTATTGCAACTGAATATTCACAAATATAAGTAACTTAGAAACTAAAGTTATAGGTACATGCCGGCAATGCACATTTATCATTCAAAGTCAAACGTCATTTTTAAGCTACTGCTCGTTCGCTACGCTGACGTATCTGAGTCTTAGCACACTTCTTTATCTAATACATACTCTTAAATTTGGTAATATGACTTTTCAATTAAAATATTTTTGACGTAAGTTTTGAACTTATTAAATGGTAATCTTAATATATTTTCCGGAACCTTATTGTAACAACGTATACAGTTACCCATAAAATATACGTTTACCTTAGTTAAACGAAATCGTGGTACCAGGAGTTTGGACTTAGTTCTAAAGTTAATATTATGGATAACTTCTTTCTTAATGAAGTTATGTATATTTTTACGGGCATACAAAAGATTTTAGTAAATGTACTTTGATGCCACAGTCATGATACCAGTCTCCTGAAAAAGAAACTTTTCTCTATGAGAATTCCGAGAATCTAAACGGTACATAGAACGAATCGCCTGTTTTTGCAACACAAATATGGTTTGTGTATCTGCCGCTTAACCCCACATGAGAATCCCGTAGGGCATTATATTATGGAAGTAACTAAAGTAAACTAGTCTAGCAGTAACAACATCGGTGAGCTCTCGTATTCTACAGACTGTGCTGCTACGCTTAATCTGCGTAATAAATCATTTGTGTCTTATATACTTCCTTTTTATATTTAAATCGATTCACAAATTGAAAGTTTTTACTGGAAAGAAAATTAAGGCTCGTGTACTGCGTATTACAAAGTAAGACACTGTTTCCCCGCTAATCACTATTTATTTCGCTTCAAACAACACACAAAATATTTTTGTCATTAAGGACATTTTGCAGTTGGCCGGTGATGGCCTTGATTGCGCTAACGGACAAAAGGACCAGCTGATGGCTCTTAACCCGTATAAAAATTTAAGTAGCGGGCATAAGGGCACTCAGATGGGCACGGAACTCGCCTCAATACGCTACAGAACACTTCCGTCAGAATGGCGTGAAGAAGACAAGAATATGCTGAATTGGGGGGCTTTTCGTATTGCGCTCTAGTTAAGCTGTAACGTGGCGAATTTTATAAGGTCGTCAGACTCGTTGAGAGCCTCCTTGGATTGAAAAGTGCACACATCGAAAGCTTAATAATATAGATAACGTGCTGACAAGTGCTCGCGCTTTTCAGCATACTAGTACCGCCATCCAGTGGCGACGCGCGGTACTAAACAGCTTGTATTGATAAACAGCTCTTACATCTGATATTAAGCGCATATCAGCTGAGATGTCACTCAAATCTTGAGATGCATCTGAAGCTTTCTGCGTCTGAAGATCTCTTTACTAATAGATCATAATGATCAGCATCTTTGGAATTGACCTGCTCCTTACTAATTTCTGCCAATAAGAAGTAATCTGAGCATTACTGCGTTCCGGTTTTGAAGGGTAAGGGTGGTGGTGAAATTATAGGCACCTGAGACTTGTCAACGTATGTCTCAAGGTGACAAACGTAGTGGCAATTTCCCTCAGGCCTTTGCAATTTGAAACTCTGAGTGGTACTGCAGCTGTTATAGACAGGCATGTCGCTTACCACCAGGCGTACAACTTGTTCGTAAAGACCCCGTTGATTTTTATTTCCAGTATTAGAATAGCTTCATATTTATCACTTTTATATTATAAAAAACAGCAATCGGTTTTACAATAGCCTCTTTTTGTTTAAGTTAGTTAATAAGTCTTATTTGGTGTAGTCGTTAGAGGAACTGACGTTTTTACCGCACAATGCGGGTTTTGCGTACCTCGTCAAATAATCAGAGGGTGGCAGGTGAGGCTCAGATCCTGTTAGTTTGTTAGTTTAGGACGTACCCGAGACTACGTGAATTACGTTGAATACGCGGGTTTTCCGCTTACGTTTACGCAACGTTGGCGTCGCAATTCGCTGCCATTTCAGTTACGTTTAAATCTAACTTGCTACTTACAATTGTGTGTTAACTTTATTATAAACTGTTGAAGAACAGTCCCATATCTTTGTACATTCGACATGGCTATCGAAAATGAATTACGATGAAACCGAAAATCTTCTAAATGTTATTTCCTAAGCCTAAATTTGCGTAGTAAATGCTCGCTTTCTCTACGAGTACTACATGCAATAACAGACACAAAGGTTAATCGCATTAATGCGGGCTTATTTTTCTGTTTCCTGATATTTTTTATTTTTGTTTTGCTTTATTACTCGCAAGTAAATTTGAAATTTGTTTAGATTATATGTTATTACCTTATCTAATTTATCTCTCTCTTTACTTATACATATGTTGTCCAGATATGGACTGAAGGTGGAGGCCTGGTGGCCTAAAACACAGAGTATCTTAGGGTCGTATTCTAGAACTCTACCCAATGCTCAATCAGGACTTGAGTATGATTTAAAGCACTAGAAATCATACTCAAGTCCTTGCCATTAGGGTCGTATTTTCAGTGCTTGAAATCATACTCAAGTCTGCTCAAATCCTGACTTGAGCATTGAATACAGTTCTGGTATACGACCCTTAGATTAGGCTCCAGGCACAACAATTTATTATCTCATAAGACCAATTAATTATTGTTCGTTGGTTATACCTAATTATTGTGGAGTTTTCATTTATTTAACATAAGTTAGAACCTATCAACTTCTTGGTTATACGGAAAGGACATATAACCTGTGCGAGTTCTAACCCCATATCAGCCCGTTTGCACGGACTTCATGAGGTTCTTTATAGTGCCTTAGGTGTGTTAAAAAACAATCTTCACAAATTTTCTTCTTATTTAAGTGCTAAGCAGTAATATCCAACGTAGTTCTTTAGTAGCAGTAGAGCTCCATGTGCAAGATTTCGTTCCCAGGAAAGTACTGCCACCTTACCTATTTCTGCCGCCAAGCTGTAATGTCAGCATTACTGTGTTCCGGTTTTGAAGGGTAAGGGCGCTGGTGAAATTACAGGCACATGAGACTTATCAACTGACGTCTCAGTGCCCCTCAGACCTTTGAGAGGCTCTGAGTGGCACTGCAAGTGTTATGGACAGGCGTGTAGCTTTCCATCAGGCGCACGACTTGTTCGTCCCGTCACTTAATATTAAAAAAAAAGTTTCTAACACGACACGACAATTTACCACCTTACCTATTTCTGTCGCCAAACAGTAACATGAGCGTTACTGCGTTCCGGTAAATTACAGGCCCTTGAGCTAGCTTAAATTGCAGACTAAAATTGCTAAATTACAGACTTGTCGACTTATGTCTCAAAGAGATGGGCGCAGTGGCAGTGCAACTGTAATGGACAGGCTGACTAACCAGCAGGAGTACAACTCGTTCCGTCGTCACTTAGTCTTGGTACCACAATAAAAAAAACCTGAGAAATGATTTCGTGCAAAAGTACATTCTACTAAAAACATTTGCGCGGTAAATAACAATGATCGTGTAGTCCCATAGGCAATCTACTCGTCATCGTGCCCTAAGCGCATGCTACCTGTGATTTTGCATTTAACACACAAAGACATATATGTATACGTGTATCGTGTGCTTAAGGTATGAGATGCGCGCGTCTGTTAAGGGAAATGCTCATCCCTCCCCTCAGTAGCTCGTTATCCGTCGGGCAGGGTGGACGCGTTTTCCCCACCATTTTCCGCTTGAACATTTTCCGCGCTCGTATTTTTATAAGGCGATGCTTTTCTCTGTTGTCTGTGTTTGATGTGCTTGTGAATATTTTAGTGGTTCTTTGGACTTCGTTCGTTGTTTGAAATGGATTTTTGAGGTATGTTCCTTATTTATTTTTTAATTGTTATTTTTTTTTATATTTATGATGTTTATTGAAATTTAATGAGAATTATATAGGCGATATTGGTTGTTGGTGATCCGGTGAAATTGTAATTACAAGTTTTTTTTTTATGGCACATATTATGTATAATTTTTGTTTTTCTTTATCTGTATTACTCGAAAAAATGATACGATTGTTTTCAATATTAAAAACTTTTGCTACAAAACGTACCTTTGGCATAAGAAAGTCACATCTGTTCAAACGTGGAAGTGCGTTTATCGCATGAAAGTTTTAATAAAAATACATATTATATAAAACAAATTGTGTTTATGTGTAATTTTACAATTCTCTTATTTAAACGTAAAAAATATCGACTAGTTCCTTCCCACGCTCTTTAAACCGCTCCCCTGGTAATTTATTGTTTTGTGCAACATTTAAAATAAAACAACTGCTTACATCTATGCGGGAGTAAAGACGTAAGCATCAGTAATTTGCGGGTTTTCAGGTTTCACCTGTCAAGCCACACGACTCTGTGTATAGACAGGTATCATTTCGATTAAATGCAAACTAATACTAGACATGTGAAATTAACCCTATTTATTAACCGACTTCAAGAAAGGAGGTCTTTCTCAATTGGACTTTATTCTTTTTGCGATTACTCAAATATATGTGAACCGATTTTGATGATTCTTTTTGTGTTGGAAAGAGGGTTTTTTTTATAATACCAAGTGATAGTAGGAACAAGTCGTGGGTCTGGTTGTAAGCGACACGCCTATCCATAACAGTTGCTATACCACTCAGAGGGTTACCTATCAGTAGTCCGAAATGATATTTTCCGGAAATAACGTTTGGTCGAATGTTCATAACCTCGAAAGTGATTTTGAGACGAAAATGTTTTTTTCTTTTAAAACCTAACTTTACTTAACCTTACCGAACCTAATCGTGTCTTTGCGATAAACATCAACATATACTGAAAGAACAACCGTTTCGTTGTAATTCGGTTTTCGATGTAATGAAAATTCAAACAAACGTTATTTCGGACAAAAAAATTTTCGACTTTGTGATAAATTACCACTTTACCACTCAGAGTTTAAAATCGCAAATATCTTAGGGGCACTGCCACTGCGCCCGTCACCCTGAGACATAAGTTGACAAGTCCCATGTGCCTGTAATTTCACCAGTACCCTTTAAAACCGGAACACAGTAATGCTGATATTACTGCTTGGCGGTAGAAATAGATATGAACGAACTCTTTCACAAGGAACTCTACTGCTATTAAAAGCTCTACTGGTTCTTTTTGTCACAAAAATAAATCCTTTAAGGGAGCGAAATAGGGGATGAAAGTTCAGACGAAGAACCAATCATTTCTCAAGCAAAGGATCTGAAAATTTATTTTATTTTTATTTTTATTTAAAAAAAAAAACAGATTACAAATAGCTTATGAACTAAAACGATGTAACATAAACCCTTTTGGGTTTTACCGTACATCGTCATATTGTTTCTCATTTTTTATTTACATTTCTACTTAATACAGTAATAACTAATTGCAAATTATTTTTTTTTCTTTTTTTTTTCGAGCTTTACTTTTACGACATATATTTTTTATTTTGTCAAAGTTACGGCGGTACTTTAAAAAAGTTACCGTGCGATTGAATAATGCACTCGTCCGCGCAGCGGTGTGCGTGCGTGCGTATTTGCCAGAACATCTCACCACTAATGAGGCTATTGATGGAACCAACAAAAGAATATATATTTTTGCCTTTTGTAAGAAATAAACAATATTTGAGCATTTTTGATCAATTACCCCTCAAGGTAAAAGGTGAATAGATTATTTTTTAATTTAATTATCTATTGTACAGAAAAAAACAAAAACATATTTAGTAACAAGGAAAACACAAACAAAAAGTACTGATTATTTCTAACAGAAATTCCTTCCTGAAGACCTAAATACAGGAGACAATGATTACAATAACGGGTTTACGTCAACACTAACTTATTAAAACTATATAAATACACATACTTTGTACTATAATACCTATAAAATGGACGGAACAGTCGATAAATAGTGCTCCTTAACTCTCGTTTTGAAAATTGCTAAGGATTTACTATCATGTACAGTAATGGGAAGTGCATTCCAAAGTCTGACCGCATAAATATTGAAGGAGAGAGAGTAAAAACCGGAATTGAAGGATGGAAAAGATAACTGGGACCTAACGAGAGAACGGGGTTCCCTATCAGAAGTCCGAAATGACATTTTCCAGAAATAACGTTTCCTCGAATATTCATAACCACGAAAGTAATTTTGAGAGGAAATTGTTTTTTCTTTTAAGCCTAACTTAACCTTTTTTTTAACCCGGAGCAATGCGTTACGCATACCACCGCGCCCAGAGAGGCGCGGAGTTATGTGGGACTCTTTTCCAGAAAGGAAGCCTACCCACTAAAACTCCGGGGTTTTCCAACCAGCTGCTTAGTGGGGGTTATGATACCGGTTGCCCACTACCCACGACCCCCAAAGAGCGAACGTTCGCAGCCTTTGTTTGGCGCGCCAACCCTCTCAAGTGGCCCTTGCCACTGGTGCACCTGGGGGCGGCTCCTTACTTAACCTAACCTAACCGAACCTAACCCTGTCTTTACGATAAACATCCAACATATTCTGAAAAAACAACAGTTTCGTTATAATTCAGTTTTCGGGGTAATGTAAATTCGAACGAACGTTATTTCGGAAAAAATGAATTCGAGTTTGTGAGTTCGAGTCAGATACCCGGGAGACATAGGGTTGTGCAGAATATTATAGAGAACGGAGATAGTATGCTAATTTCTGCGGAGACGAAGACTCCTCAAAGTACTTATTCTACACAGACGAAGTCGAAGAACGACGCGGGCACCAGCTAGTTCAAGCTACATCTCTCGTTCAAAACAACACCGGCACTATACGTCAATGACTGTAGTCACAAGTAATTGTCTTGTAAAGAAAGAAATAAAAAATACAATTTCAAACAATATTATCTAACGTTCCAACGATACTAACACTTGTACCAACAAGAGATTTTAAAAAACGAACATAAATTACTCTCAGATACACAACTGGAACAGACAAAGATGTCAGATATAATGTCATTTGAATCTGTTGTCATCTTACGGATATCTGTAAACTACACCCACGAAACTGGATTTGCGTTTAGAAAAATCAAAACCACTGGAAAATCAACTTTAAAACTTAGATTTTAAAGACATTTCATAAAAAATGTTAAGGTAAAATTTATTTATCGTATAAAGCAACAATCCAATACTATCTACGCGTTAAAAAAACTAAAGTAACCAAATGTAAACTTTAAGGTATAGAATTTAGAGGCCTTACAGAAAAAATGGATAGTGAACTATTGTTTGTTACAAAGCACAAAGCAAGGGCGATAAAACAGAGATAACAACAGCAACAAAAGGTTGTAACAAAAGGCATTATTACATTTACACACAGGCCCACGCATATTGTTCCTATTATATGTGATGCATGGCCCGAATATGACCTTCTAATCAAATTCCGGATGTTGTTACAACGAAATTCAGCTTTACTAAGATTCAATGTCAATTAACAAGATAACAACGCGTTTTAAGGTGGGTCACCGGAGGAGTAGCTATTTTGCGAGATCAAATGGTTTATGTATTAAATATCGGTCTTATAAAAAATATAGAATACACAAGGATATTGTCTAAATAATGTGCTAATGTGTTACACGATACGATGTTCTTTATCCGATCATATAAAATTCTGAAAATCTAAAACGAATTATTTAGGAATAAAATATCTAATTTTGTACATAATTTTTATATGAAGACATTTATCTTTAAGTACTATAAAGAATCCGCTAAATTTTGGTTTTCAACTGAAGCCCTATTAGTTACTAAATTCACATTTATCCAAAAAATTGCAAGTTACCTAGCGGTTTAACGACGTACTGCGCCGCCTGCTGTCCCATTGGATCTGTGTCAAATTTTCTCCGGAATTCACTATGGGGCACTACCCAGAACACCTAGACGAGAACCAATTCAGATAATTTAATTTCCCAATTTGGTCCTACCGGGAATCGAACCCGGGACCTACGCATCCCATACGAACGCGTTGTTTCATTCAAAAGTTCAACACAATGCCCTGTTGCTTCGTGGACTACATACTTTTCTGTAACTTTCTTAATTTTGAGCCGAACAAATTCATTGGTATTATACAGTCAACATCGCATTTAGATTTAACTTTTGGACCGGTCCTATCGTGGGGTTGATTTTAACGTTGCGTCGTTACGCTACGTTGTACTACATGCAAGTCAGAACCACTTTTTTTAATATTAATAGTAGACACGCTTGGCCACAATCTCACCTGATGTTAAGCGACGATGTGACCGACGATGCCTCCAAAATGCCTATTAGTCTAGCCTTGAATAGACCCAAATTGTAGTTTTCGGGACATGCTGTATTCCATTCCTTCGCCATACGCATCAGAAAGGAGGAAGCAAAGCGCTTAGTGCGAATGGGTGGTACATCAACGACATAAGGATGGAGTGTTCCGGTCTAGTCGATTGAAGGAGGTACAGTGAGGGTGGAATTAAATTGAAAAGTTCTTGCTCACACTCCCTTAAATGTATCCAATAAAAAACTGACGCGCAGGCTACATTTCTGCGATGGTAGAGATTTTGTAGCTTCGACTCCAGATGAGAGTTGTTGTTAATAAGATATACAACCAGTACACTGAAATCATAGCATTGCGACGAAACACAACGCTCTAACTTATAGCAAAGATATCCCTTGGGGGTTATTAAAACGAGTTTATACCCCGCTTTCAATTTCCCCAGAATAATCTCTGCCAATTTATAATCTTTATCTTCTGTCACATCAAGCGGGCATCTATTACGAAATTGCTATCTGACAAATCGCCAAACATTATTAAGGGCGGCGAAAGAAATGGACCTATTCTGCCCGAACGATACTCCGGCTTTAGCGTCGTTCCTTTTAAAAAGCACCCCTATTTTATTACGAAATGAGTTTGGATTGGATAGGCCATAAAGTTGCACGTAAAATAAGTATTGCCAAGCTGCAAGGAAAACATAATTGTACGGATACTTTGATGGAATCGAATCTTTTAGTAAACTGAGTAATGAAAAGTTAGCCTGTTCGAATGTACGTTCGCCCTTCAAAGCCTCTACGAAGAGTATCTTAGTCGTATTTTTCATCGCTGAAGTCAGTGCCATTGTCCACTAAGCGAGCGACCGTAGTCGTAGCGGCTAGATTTACTTCAAAATCGCGGCAGTGTCAATGGATATGGTATGACTTGAATAAATAAGAGTCGCATGCGACTAGCCGGTTATTGTAAAATGCGTGGTAGTGTCCCTGAAAGGTGTCAGACTTTGTGAATGATTTTCTTCCATCTAGTTATGTTTTCGGCTTCCCTCAGGGCGACTGCTTTATGGAGATCAGTGAGGGCAGTCATTGGTCACTCTATTGGTTAGGTGATTGACCGAGGAGTCTCTTTCCTTTCACCTTACTCACCATTACCAGTTGGTCAAGGTTGTCAAACAATACGACCAAAATATAGTGTAGCAGATTTTTTTTTGTAATAACAAGTGGCGGGACAAATAAGTCGTGCGCCTGATTGTAAGCTACACGCCTACCTATGACGGTTACAGTGCCATCCAGAGCTTTCTGAACTACGTCAGTCACCCTAAGACATAAGATGCCAAGTCCCATGTGCCTGTAACTTCACCAACATCCTTGCCCTTCAAAACCAGTCATTACTGCTTGATGGCAGAAATAGGTAAAGTGGTAGCATTAGGTGGTGGCATTTTTAAATTAAAGATAATAAACACGTCCGGTGGGTTGCTAGATTTTATCGACTTCACTTGGCCACAAGATGAAAGGTGAATAACCCTTGGTACGATAAAGCCACATATACGTCAAAAGAGTTTTTAACGCATGAAAGTCTTTAAAGTAATACTCATTACAGTAAATCAATTTAATTATGTATGCTTTATGTTACATTTTATAACTCTCTTATTTAAGAGTTGCTACCTTAACTTGAGTTCAATTTTTTCCCGCACTAATACGGTTCATTTTGCTTGGGTCGAACGGCAGGGACGCTGGCTTTATTTTGGAATTTATATTCGTATAAACGAAATTAAAACCATTTGAAAAATGTATATCGTATAGTGTACGTGTTCTATTCAGTTCAGTTGATTTAAAAAAAATAATATTGGCATATGTGAAGTAACTATTGAATACATCAGTTTTCTTGTAAAATTTGGAGGTAAGTGTGTTTTTGTATCGTGAAAATTTTTAAGAATCATGTTTTCATACAGTATTTTTTTATCCGCTCACGCGATGCGCTCCTCCTACCGCAAAATGGCGGCTATTTGGTTTCGCAAATTAGAAAAGCATTCAGTTTAAATACAAGTTTTTATAAATAAAAATTATTATTCTGCATTGCTAAATAAATACCCTCCGTACTACCAACTAAAACATCTCAAGTAAAATGCAGTGATACACCGCAAATCCTGCACTTAAAAAGCAGTATTGAAATTTTTGGTGTACTTGGATGAATATGATAATATTCCGTTTGAGTGGTTCTAACGTTTACCATGAAATTACTCCTTAAAGTATATTGTTTATAAACATTTATATTCAGGGTAAACTTAAAAAATGCTACTTACGGTATGTTTTCAATAAATAAACACCGAAATCACCAGCCTAAACAATAACACACACGATTGTCGTGACCTATTTTTGAAGTTTTTTTTTTTAAATGACAGACCCAGGCATTAAAAACTTTATGGTTTGCTAGAGTAGTTACCGAAATAGCAATTAATATTAGTTCTTTTACCTGTTATAACTTCGATATCCGATAAATCGGTATAAAATCATCACCGGCACCTCTAGGTGTGGTATGCGTCTACGGCTGCATGAATCGCGTGAGCGGTTAAAATATCAAGTAACGGGACAAACAAGTCATGCGCCTAATGGTAAGCTAAACGCCCGTCCAGTGCCATTCAGGGCTTTCGCAAAGACCCGTCACCCTGAGATACAAGTTGACAAGACCCATATGCCTGTAATTTCACCATATCGTAAAGCAATCAGTGTATCTCCTCAATTTTACTACGTATTTTTCCAAAGTGATTCGACATTTTCACATCATGCGGAATCAACCAAAGCCGTTTGAGGTTGTTTCTTCTTGGGGATAAAAGGTTATAGACTTTTACGTTCGTAGAATCTTAAAACCTCTCTATTGAAAAGTTGTATCTGTATAACATAATTATTATACATACATAAATATTTATAGCAACAAATTAATATCAAAAGCTCTTTTACACGATTAATGGCCATAATTTAACGCCTAGATAGAAATATAAATCACAATAAGTGCGAAACAACACAACGGACACGGAAGTGTTTCCGTATTCAAAGTACGTACGAAGTTACGAGTCCCCCGGTCTGGGGTCCTTGAGTTGGACTATAACTTACGCGTGATGCTTTTTGGTTTTACTACAGCGCTAGTATGCACGTTCTAGGTTTGTTTGAGTGTAGAAATATCAATTAATAGCATAACTGCCTGTCTCAATACTAGGGGTACTACTGACCCACGTCGGTAGCAGTACCCCTCAGATATTTACGATGTAAAGTTCTGGGTGTGATGGCAACAATAATGGGTAGGCGTGTCGCCGATCACCGGATTCACAGCTTATACCTCCCGATATTTGACATCATAAAAAAAATAAGGAAGGTTGTTTAAGTAAATTCAGGCGTATCAAAATCCAACGAACTGTATAACGCCCAATGTTGTCACGTTACTATATGTACCAATAGAATTGGTTAACAGTCTTATCACAATAAAAATTAACTCATTCTGAAAAGAATAAGTAAAAACTAATATATTTATGTTTGAACCATTATTATCGAGTACCGCAGGCGATTAGGCTCTTGAAAAGGCGCAGCAAGCGAAGCTTTTGAAGCACTCAGATTGCACAATCTATAAAGGAATTACTCGTCTGTTCTTCAGCCGATACGCGTGAAATTTGAAACTAGCATTAAAAACACAATTATATAGAATGTGATGAAGCCCAAATTGGAATACCGATCCGTGTGAAATAATTGAGGTCAAAAGTCAATGTTAAATCTGTAGTAAAAAAATACAATTGCAAAATTATCGCACGCAAAAATGCAAACTTTCAAAATAGGAAAATGTAACGTAAAGTTCAGTCAAGGTCATTTAAACAGTAAACTGTCGTTTTCTCACATGTGGTATTTATTTATACATGTACAGTATACTTCTATATGTATATAGTTCGCCATAGACGGTATCAGAATGTCGTACAAACCGTCGTGTCATATCTGTACAACAGTTTACATTCTGCACTTAGCAATCGTACGTCTAGCTCGTAAAGTATACGAGATTCAGTTTATTATCTTAAACTCTTTTATCACAACTTTTGTTCTACCACTGTTTTTTAAATCACGCATTTTTAACCGACTACAAAAAAGGAGGAGGTTCTTAATTCGACAGCACTTTTTTTTTGTATGTATGTTGAGATTTGAAAACCGATTTTGATGATTATTTTTTTATTGGAAACAAAATACTTCACTGTTAGCCCCATTTAGATTCGAAGAAAATATTCCAACTCTTAGGGTCGTATTCTATAACTCTCTTCAATGCTCAAGTCAGGATTGCACTGGCAACACAAGCACTCGAAATCATACTCAAGTCCCTGCCATTAGGGTCGTATTTCCAGTGCTTGTGTTGCCAGTGCAATCCTGACTTGAGCATTGAAGAGAGTTCTAGAATACGACCCTAAGAGTGGCAAATTCCGGAAAAAGGATGATTCCGGTTTTGCGCACTTTCCGGTAACAGATTTTAATAAAACTTGGCAATTAGATATGATTCCATGAACTTTTGAGTTTTTTTTTGTCAAAATGTTGTAATTATTTATTGTTTTTATTTTTTCATACAAGTCGATGGAAACTGCTTCGTTTAAAAAGTTGTTTCTTGTGAAATACTTAGAAAATACAGTTTTAGTGACAGATGCTCTGTAAAATTAAAAATATCCACGTTAATCATGGTTCAAATAGACAATTTAAATAAAGTTTGATGGCTCAGTTGGTATAGCGTCTGGCATGGTATGCAAGATGACGTCGGTTCGAATCCGACCGGATCGAAGGATTTTTTTCTGTTGAAAGACCAAGTACAAAGACACGACGCAAGCACATAGAAAAATTCGTGAGGTCCGTTGGTTCGTTCCGTGGCTTAGTTGGTACAGCGTCTGGCACGGTATGCAAGAAGACGTCGGTTCGAATCCGACCGGATCGAAGGAATTTTTTCTGATTGTTTTTTCTGAGTGTTCGATCTTTGTATTAATAATTATAATTTAAATAAATACAAAAATTAATAAATAGATGAGCGCCTTTTGAACTTGAATATATTTTTGTAGTTGTAAAGCTCCTTGTGAAAGAGATCGTGCAGCGAAGTGCTGCCACCTATTTCTTACCTTTTCTGTTACCTATACTGTGTTCCGGTTTTGAAGGGTGCTGGTGAAATTACAGGCACACAGGACTCGTCAACTTATAACTCAGGGTGGCATTGCAACTACTATGGACAGGTGCACCCTGTACACCCAAATACAGTTCTAGTTTTTTTTAAGGAGAAAATATTCAAGGAAAATTTCCAGTCTGTCACTAAAGTAACAACATTTTGCACTTAATATTTAAAGGTACAGGGTGTAATTTAGATTATTTATTATTTGGTAATCATAAAAAAAATATTAAAACCTTACGCAAGCTTCGCAGAGGCCCAGCATTTACCATTTTCATTTTCAAGTTCCAATCCAAATGCGTGTAAAGAATTTTTATGCGAGCATACGTACCATCCTCGTAAGTTAGAGGTAAATCTTTCGAAGGTACAATATTGTAAGGAGAGTTTTGCAAAAGGTAAGATTATGAGCGTTTGGGAAGGTTTCGATAAAATTTTGCTTGTTATTTATCTGTGTTCGCCCTTTATACGGGGCTAAATTTAATTATGCAGGCAATTATTTGCATGTGGGAGTGTTTAATACCAAAGATAAAGGTACAAATTAGTATAACGACCTCGGTGACCGAACGGATTGTGCTGTGGGAAAATTTGGAAAAAGTACTTTTCGAAATTGGTTCTAGACTGGATGTTCTGGTTAGTGCTCCGTAGCGAATGCCGTTGTTCGTGATCTCAGGTTCGTTTTCCGGTTGAATCAATTTGGGAAATGAAGTTTTCTAAATTGGTTCAGCTCTAGGTTTACATTATAGAGAAGGTAATTGATGTGTTGTACATTTTAGAAACAAAATTGCTTGAATTACCAACCCATAAGAACTGAATATAGCTGACGTCGTATGTAGGTTACACACGCAGCCTTGTAACGTTGCTTTATGTGCATTTACTAAACTGGAATTAAATTTTTATTTATAAGTAAACAGCTCTTTATTAATAAACATTATATTTTATAATAAAAATTTTATTTTAAAAAAACAACTTTCTAACCGCCAATACATATCGCACTGCTATTACAATAGTGTTGTAACTCAAAATATGTGAAATTCAAGATTATACCATTGTTGAACGTAAAACTTTATTCTCTACACGTTAATAAAACCATCGTTAGAATATTGTAAAAAACAACCAAAAGAAATCTACTTTATTACTTAACTCAAAATGATACACGCTTTAGCCACACGCTAGTTCTGGCCAAAACAATCCTTATTCAGACATATGAAACATTTTTTTCTCTTTAGTTTTTAAATATATATATTCGCAAGTAGGAAATAACTTATACATAATTTTACACAGATCTTTCACGGGAAGCTAATAATTCGTTTTTTGTCGATTTTGAGAAAATACGCTTTTTGAGTTAATACAATATTGTATTAACAGTACGATATTATCTCTCCCTTTTTTCTTACAGTCAAGACCAATTTCATATATTTGAAAGTGTTCGTCCAGGGAAGTCCTGCCTTACCTATTTATTTATCCACCCTGTGAGGTGTAATGTTTTCTTTAATTTATATGGGATCACTACTGAGGTACCTTCTTTCAAACAAAAAAAAAGAATCATCAGAATCGGTTCTCTAATACCGTAATGAGTTATCGCGTAATATGCATACAAAAAAAAAGACATGCAATCGAATTGAAAACAGAAATTTGGCGGGTTTTCAAAGTTACGAGTACAGTTTTTACAGAGATTATTTTAATTTTAGTATATTATGAAAAAAACGAAGAAAGAAATAGTGATGAAGAAAGTTAGAACGATGTTCATTATTTTAAACCAAATTACAAAAGACTTTAGCCAGAAAGTTCCACTAATTACGAATTCAAAGTTTTTGTTCAAAGTTATAGAAGATAATGTGATTTAAGTGCAAGTGAAACATAAATATTGACTCTCGCCGCTTCAAAGACTATTTAAAAAACCCAAATAAGTGAACTAAGTTATTAAGTGGTAGTAAAACATAATGTATTATAATTAGAACTACAATGGAAAATAATTACTGAGGGTCCCGACAATTAAACGTAGACATGGCTAAAAGGACTTGTATCCAAGCCAAATTAATAAAAAAAAGTTAAGAACCTCCTCCTTTTTTAAAGTCGGTTTAAAAAGTATCAAAACGGAGTTTAATCAGCGTTAACAAAATTCATTAAATGCCATTTACAAAATGTGTTGTTAAAAGATCAGTATTTATATAAATTATCCATTTTGTTGCTGACGCGTTCATTTAATGGAGCTTTTAAACAAAGAACTAAAGTGTGACGAAAAATAACACAAAAAGAAAGAACAACGGGCATAATAAAAAAAATACTTTCAATGTACACATTGAATTGAAACGCCTGATAAGCTCTATAATTATAGACGTAATTACCCTTATTACTATATCTTGTTACATTACAAGTCTGTAATGTGTTCAATATACGGAAACACTGTCATTATTTTTTTTTCTCCTTTTATTGAGGTCTTGATAAGAACTACAATAACGATTCTTGTCAGATGGATATTTTTTTTATTTTGATGTCATAATTGTTTTTTTTCTACTCTTTTAGTTTAATCTGTCAATTATAATTTCATAAACCACAACGGTGCGCTTTTTAGTTCTGAATCAAAATTATATTGTCCATCGTACTCCCTACTGAACTAAAAATTCTGTACACAGCTCTGTAATTAGTTTAAAAAAAAGAATGTCGCATTTTTGCTAATTTAAATATGTCTCTACGTTTAAATAGGAGAGCATTTATTTATTTCAAACCACGTTGGAACATGCATTACAGAGTTAATTATTAAATACGAACCATCGAGTATATAACCAGAAATAGAGACGAAATGTCATTTAATTTGTTTGAAAACTATTCTGCCAAATCATTATGATGACAATTTGCGCTCCGATTGGCCAGCCCGAAGTCGAAACAATTGACGGGTGTCGTCAATTGTTACACTTCAAATCGACCTGTTTAACTTGAGCTTTGCTGTAATGGACGAAAATTGAAAAATCAAATATTTAATTACCGAATCACTTGCAAAAAAAGAAAAAAAAGAGAATATAAGGAGACGGACACACAGGTCAGTTGTTGGCGCTGTACCATTTCAGCTTCCTAATTTGTGATTTCAGCGCAAACGAGAGTTGATATTTAAAAGAGATATCAGGCCTATTTGGCTGATGAGTTGCCAGGGCTGGATGGCCCTTATTTCATCTCTATTTCTGGTTATACCTATACTCGATGGTACAAACATACCCCGTTGGGATGTAGCAAATTAATAGTACTCTCGAATAATTAACAAAAACAATACATAAAGTGAAGGTTCTTAAAATAGACACATTATGATATGGAAGAGTTGAAGCCTTCATCACTTCTATCACATCTCCATGAAGTCTCTTACATTGTAGTAGCACCTTATCAGAAGAGAGTAATTTAGTTTTGAATGTGTTGTCATTTTTTTTTCTTAAGACACTCGTATTTTATTACAAATTAATATTATACACCTATAGAGGGAGCTTTCTTTATAAACATTTTTAATTTCAGAGTCGGTAGTACTTTTTTTCGACGTTCGCTTTTTACCACAAACATGACAGTTTCTAAAATGTAACTAGACGGAAGAGTTAAAATTTTGTCAGTTAAACATGCGGCTTGCTTGTGACTCTTGAGCGTGTTGTTAATGTTGCGCAGGCACTTCTTTTGTGCGGTGAACAGATCATTTGAATCAGATTATTTCAAGTAGTTTATTTATCTACTATCATTATTATAAGAGCATTATTGCCTTCGTGCGTTTTGCATTTATCATTGATCACATTTCGCACATTACAACGAACATAGTATTATCTCAAAAATTTCGTTATACATGTATGTAACTGCCTCCGTGGCCGAACGGTTACCATACCGAACTGCCACGCAGAGGTCCTGCGTTCGATTCCCAGGCTGGGAGAAATATGTGTATGGCCTACATTTATTTTGGTGTAATTTGTGGTTGTTTATTTGTGTGTCCATGGCTCCCGCGACATAGGGTTTCCCTAGTGCAGGGCTATTAGTGTGTTGCGTGATTGTTTTATGTCATTTGACAACAGTGTCACTACACGACATACATATAATGTTTTATCGATATAAATATTATACATATAAATATATCTACGATTTTTGAGATAATACTTTGTTAGTTGTTATGTGCGATTTGTGCCTTTGTTATAACAAGGCTACGTACGATATTTGTTGTGCTATAAAACGTACACAATCGTGTCTAAAAACACATAGAGATATCTTCACGCAGTAGACATTTTCGATTTTTCTTCCCCAACATAAGGTAATTTTTGCGACGTAATCTGCGGTGTATTATTAGAAAATTTAGGCATCGCGTGCTAAGGGTCGGCGCGGGCAGGCACGCACGCAAACTCACGGAGTCTTAGGCGGGGTGAACACCGGACTGATAATTTAATGGCTCGCGTACCGTTTACCAACAGTCTGAGTGTACTATAGGCACTTCACTTCACTTTAATTATAATAATAATAATGTGCCAGACCGCCCTAGACAATCTCACCCATTGCCTGGTTTCAAACAAAGGAATTTCCTGTACCGTGAATACCAGAACATTGACCTTTTTGTTTTTTTTTTATAAATAACGAGACGAACAAGTACTGCGCTTGATGGTAAGTAACACGTCTATCCATAACAATTCCAGTGCCACTTAGAACATTCTAACCCTGAGTCATAAGTTGACAAGTCCCATATACCAGTAATTTCAGTATTCTTAGCTTGGCGGCAGAAAATAAAAAGAATAAATAACACAAAAAGAAAAAGGTATTTATTTCTCCACAAAATATAAGGAACACAGTACTTAAAAAAACAATTGAGTGATGTGGACAAAAAGGTTAAAGATTCAGCATGGCTGATTTTCAGTCTTCACCTAGCCAGCTGAGAAATAGGTAAGGCGGCAGTCCCTGGAAGAACTCTTTGACAAAGAGCTCTACTGCTAGATCACTATCCAGAACACATAGACCCGTACGAATTTGGACATGTTTATTTTTTGCAATTCATATTGGTCCTGACAGGGATCAATCCCTGGAATCTCCTCGTCCAGTATCCACATTGCAAACCTTTCGACTGCCGAAGATTGTGTTGACACAGTTCACATATCAAACTTTGACATTTAAGATTTCTATTAATCTTTTTAACCGACTTCAAAAAAGGAGGAGGTTCTCAATTCGACTGTATGTTCTTTTTTTTTGTATGTATGTTACGCGATAAATCCAGTATTTGTGAACTGATTTTAATGATTCTTTTTTTGTTGGAAAGGGGGTACTTCCATAGTGCTCCCATTTCATTTTGAAGAAAATCATCTACCTCGAAGGATGGCTGTTCACGCATGAAGATACATTTTTATAAATAGCGCCTAACTTTAATTTAGGAGCAATTACTTTAATGGTTGATTTTGCTATTTCTCCAATTCAAGGCGTTTTTCTCTCAATATGCTTTGAGTAGTGTCGTAGTGAGAACCGATTTTTATTATCTCCAGTGTCAAGTCCTGTACAGTGGCGAACTAGGGGATATTTCAATAAAACTTAGCAAATAGACGTAATTCCACGTACTTTTAAGGTCGGTTTTTTTAGTACTCTGTACTGAGATTATTATTATCTCTTATAAATTAGAGAAAGACCAGAACCATTATTCTTTTGTTTTTCAAATTTATTCTACATCTAGCGCTCACAATGCTAACTATTACGCCACTAAGGATGTCAAGTAGAATGGAGTATCAGATTTTGTAAGAGATGTCCCGTGAATACGTTCTTGCATTTCTATCTACCTTTCTGACTTCCAGTTGATGCCAATCTTCGTAGCGAAACCCCGTGCACAATAGACAAGTATTTATAGTTAATGACGGCGAGTGGATTGGCCTTTATCACGTTGTGTTTAGCATCGAGTTCAGCTTTGCGCTGCTCTTCAAATTCGTGGACTCTTTACAATTCCCCACCGTTAAGGGGTGCAATGTTGCCAAATCTTACCATTGAGTTGGCTCAACGTAGCATCTCCTTTTATTTCGCTTCCTAGACATGTTTGTAGACATCTCACGTCCGGAGGTAGAACATGCGCTTCATCAGTCTGTCCTCCGCCATAGACAACGTGACCACAGCACCGAAGCGATCGCACTTCATGGATATCATAACTAGACCTATCATAACTAGAATATATACTATAGGGTAAGGGTACTGGTGAAATTACAGGCACATGGGCCTTGTCAACTTATGTCATCGATTTAAAGCTCCGAGTCACACTGCAACTGTCATGGATAGGCGTGCTGCTTGCCGTGCCGATTTAGAATAGGTAATATATTTCGTTGTTACAATGTAGAAGTTGGTTTCGTTGTAGCAATACACAGTCAAAGTTAATTTTAAAACATTGTTGTTGTCCCTGAAGACAATCTAGTTGCATACGACATCATTGACCTGGTTACACTCTCGGTAGGGCACTACAATGTGGAGAAAGTGATAAGTATTAGTCGAGTAATTTGATTAGTACATTGCTTTTGGGATTGGCTCTATTTACAAAATCAATCTGCCAAGCCTGCAAGTTAAAATTATTAACTGAGAATTTTTACAATAATAATAATAATAATAATAATAATAATAATTTATTCGCATTAAATGTGGTGTACATAGTTGGTTTAATATATAATATTTCTATTAACAGGTTCTCACACTTAGCTAGTAATAGCATGCAAATTTACCTTAAAATGAGTATATCTATCATAATTATAAAAATATCTTATACATTTAAAATAATAAGTCTCAATAATGTCAAATTTAAACAAATACCTAATTATTTTTGTAGTCAAAAAATTCTTCAATTAAGTAAAAACAACAGTTAGACAACCATTTGGATAACCTATTTCGGAACATTGTATTTGGCGTATTTTTTAAATCAATCGGTAGCGAATTATATATTTTGACACACATAGGTAAACAGTTACGACGATACACTTCTCTTTTTATGTTGACCGGTACAGTAAGTCTGTCCGGAAACCTCGTGTTATATAAAGGTTCATGTCGTTTGAATAGTGAATAATTTTGCTTGACGAAGGTACAGGCACTCAAAATATAAATACTAGGCACTGTTAATAAATTTAATTTCTTAAAAAGAACTAAAGAAATTCATAGTACGAGTGACGATAGCCCAGTGGGAGAAACTGTGGTAGCATATAACTATGACTTGAGAATCGATACAACCTCAAATGGCTTTGGTTGATTATGCATAACAGTGAAAGTGTTTCAATCAATCACCTTGGAAAAAATATATAGTAAAATCGAGGGTATACATTGATTAGTATATGGTGTGAAAACACGATTCCTTAAAACTTTCACCATAAAAAAGGAACACAATTTCTAGTATTCAATAGGTACTTTACATATACCATTTTTAACCAACTTCTTCATTTTTTTTGTATGTATGTTACGCGATAATTCCGGTATTTGTGAACCGATTTTCATGATTCTTTTTTTGTAGGAAAGGGGGTACTTCCATAGTGATCCAATTTCATTTTAAAGAAAATTATCCACTGTTCACGCATGAAGCTTCATTTTCATAAATAGCGCCTAACATTAATTTAGGAGCAATTACTTTAATGGTTGATTTTGCTATTTCTCCAATTCAAGGCGTTTTTCTCTCAATATACTTTGAGTAGTGAGAACCGATTTGTATTATCTCCAGTGTCAAGTCCTGTATAGTGGCGAACTAGGGGATATTTCAATAAAACTTAGCAAATAGACGTAATTCCACTTACTTTTGAGGTCGGTTTTTTTAGTACTCTGTACTGAGATTATTTAATACCAACTGAACTAAACAGAACTCGTATAAGATACGACATACATTTTTTAAATGGTTTTAATTCCGATTGTAAAAAAAATAATTTTGAAATATAGCCAGTGTCCTGCCGCTCAGCCCAAGCAAAATGAATCCTATTAGTACGGGAAAAAGTTGAATTCGAACTGAGGTAGTAGCGACTTTTAACTACAACTTTAATTTCTTTTTAATGTCTTGTGAGTATTTAGTAGAAGTACCTGTCTCTAACGCAGAAGGAAGACATCATGACGAGACTTGTACATTAAAGTCCTAGAAAATCGTGGGACATTCCCAACCCACGTTGGATCAGTGTGGCGGACTATGACTTAAGCACTGCCCTTCAAACAGTTTCATGCACACTAAAAGGACTTTTAACAGGTTTATAACGAAATGATGATGATGAAACATTACACATTTGTGTATACACAAGTATACACAAAGATGTACACATAGATAACGCAAAAGCAAAAGAAAGTATAGCAATTGAAACTCAATGGATTCCTTTTTCGAAGAGTGTTTCATTTATTGATAATAATTTTGGATGATGTTGATTCTAAATGTCGCGTGTATTGTCTAATGGACACGTTCCTGACCACACGTAACACCACAGATGTAGTAATAACACGCGAGCAATCACGAATAGCTATGATGCACGTCTTTTCAACAGCTGGAAAAGTTTCAAAGCAATTTGCGACGTTCACGAGGGAAACTACTCGTAGCGATGTGTTAATTTGTCCTGTCATGCGAACAATGGTCGTTGCAGGATTTTAGGGGACGAAGAAAAAGAACACGATAGAATGGAAAGCACTTATTGCAACGTCATAACACAAAAATACACAAAAATAACGAATAAAAATGAAACGCTAAATTAAGTATAACTTAAAAGTGTTAAATGTGCATTTATAGCTATGGAAGAGCTTCCTGACACAGGCTTGATAAGCTTAGTAGGAGGTACCATCCACTGTTAACGTAAAGTTAATTACTGAAATAAACATTTTATTTATTATTATTTATTTAATAAATAAACACCAACGTAAAATAAAAAACTAGACAAACTTTTTAAACGACAAACTAACAATACAATTTGACTTACTTTAATGTATTGATTATTTTGATAAGATTGGATTGTGATATCTTCAACCCATTCTACGTCCCACTGCTGAGCGTGGCTTTTCTCTAAGATTGTGAATATTTTTTGACATGAAGGATTCATCGCGATGATTTTCTAAACCATTAGCAAGATGTATTGCTAAAATATTGGAAAATGTAAGTAAATTTGAAATTGAAATTGAACACTCTCATTTGAGTAGCTAACGTTATTTTCCTCTGGCTACCAACGCTATTTTTAGGTTGTGATGCTGGTTTCCAATAATAACAAATTCACGCATTTAAAAAGAAGGCGAATTAGGATAATGAAAGGAAAGAGATGCTGAAAATGCTGAAAAACAACTTTCAAAAATGTTTTAGCCACATTTTAGTATTAGAAATCAGTGTAGCTTTTAGACCTTTATTTATGAAACCAAGTGTCGGGAAGAATAAGTCGTGCGCCTGATGGTAAGCGACACTTTTTTTGTTGCAATGCCGTTCAGAGCTTTAAATTGCAAAAATCTGAGGGGCACTGCCAGTGCGCCCATCACCCTGAGACACGTACCATGTGTAATGCTCACATTACTGCTCGGCGACAGAGTTAGGTAAGATGGCAGTACTTCCTTAGTTCCTCGTTCACAAATTACAACAGAAAATTTTCAAAATGCCATCTAATTTAGCACTCAAGTGTTCTATATTTTGGAAATGAAACTATTTTTCCGGATTTAAATCGCGTATATTTGTTTTTTCAAACAAACCGACGTTTCGGGCCCTTCACAGGTCCCATGGTCACGGTTGTTTTATATTTGTTACAATTGTAGCTATGGAAACCAAATTCCTCAAATTAATGACGAGTGTTACCAACTGGTTGTGTACGGGTCCCCTTGAAGGAGAAGACTTTAGGCCATAGTCATAGTGAGTTTATGAAAATGACTTCCTTTGCAATTCAAGCCAATCCACTAACCTTTTTAACAGCACAAGGTTTTTTTGTCATATCAAGTGACAGGACGAACGAGTCGTGCGCCTGATGGTAGGCTACACGCCTGTCCACAACAGTTGCAGTGCCAATCAGAGTTTTAAATAGCAAAGACCTGAGATATAAGTTGACAAGTTCCATATGCCTGTAGTTACACCAGCATCCTTACCAATTGTGACCTTCCTTCCTTACAATAACGCTGACATTACTGCTTGGCGGCAGAAATAGGTAAGATGGCAGTACTTCCCTGGACGAATTCTTTCACACTCCGGTAGAAATAAGACTTGGAACTTCCTTACGTTATAACGATAACGTAAGGAAGTTCCAAGTCTTCAAGAAGTCAAGGGAACGCTCTTAAGCTATCACGACTTATACCATTGACATTTTTACTTATAAAAGAGTTAACAATTCCAATTATAAATCAACACGATTTGTGTTATAAAGCTACATCTGCAAAATAAATTAGTCGGTAACTTTTATGCTTAAATAGGCGAGTTAAACAATGTCACTTGTACATAATTTGTTACATTAAATACTAAGAAATAAATCCTTCGATTCAGCTGGATTCGAACCAAAGTCTTCCAGCAAACCGTGTCAGACGCTATGCAGACTAAACCACGGAACGAACTAGCGGCTCTTTCGAATTTTTCTATATTCTTGTTGCAGATCTTTGTTTTTGGTTTTTAACGAGTTTTTGCGCTAAACGCCATCAGTGAGAAATCTATGAAAGCGTTTCTTTGTTTCATATAGTTCGTATTTTTTTATGATTTTTATGTAATAAAAACACCTTCGGACACATGATCACATGAGGCTTTATTATACAAAGGGTAATAAATACTTAAAGGCAAAAAAGGCTGTTTTGAAAAACGGTTTACAAATTATTTTATATATTTTGTCGTACTGAACTACGTTAGAAAAATCTTCTCACTGCTTGATACATAAAAAAACCGACCTCAAAAGTCATTCATTCCCTAGTTTGCCACTCTTAGAGGTAGAGATATTTCTTCAAATTTAAATGGGACCACTTCTGAGGTACCCTCATTTGATAAAAAATTACGATAAATAATTAACGAGTTATCGCGTAACATATATACAAAAAAAGAAAAAACGTACAGTTGAATTAAGAACCTCCTCCTTTTATAAAGTCGGTTAATAACTATAAAATAGAAGTATATTTGTTTTCAGTTTGGCGGAAGACGAACACTCATAACCCCGCACTGGGAAAGATACACACAGACAACCACAAATTACACCCAAACACATTAGAGA
This sequence comes from Hyposmocoma kahamanoa, assembly GCF_003589595.1. Classification (NCBI taxonomy): domain Eukaryota; kingdom Metazoa; phylum Arthropoda; class Insecta; order Lepidoptera; family Cosmopterigidae; genus Hyposmocoma; species Hyposmocoma kahamanoa. Next base: position 1,227,560 of record NW_020653611.1, on the reverse strand, counting down.
AATAAATCCCGGAAATCGCGTGGCGGACCAACTTGGTTTGTTTGGCCACGGAGGCAGGTGCTTTAGAGTTGAATTAGAAAAAATCTACAACAATTCTAATTTCAAAAATTTTTTTTTAATTCTCGTGCTATAAGAGGAAACATACCAAACACATTTACGAAGGTCAAGGAAACACCAAATAAACGTGAAAGTGGCAATTAGATTAGACGGGGACCGTAAATTGTCCAGGGGTGTCTATCGAAGGGTCCCTTCTCTGTCTAGCGGTTCGGGAGAGAGGGGGACAGACGACCGCAGGGTAAATTGCTCATTGGAAGTCTCGAACACCTTTTGGTTTTAAACGATTACTTGGGGCAATTATTTCTCCAACTATTATTTATGATTATCAACTATATTTCTTGGCACATTTACTTTTTGATATCACTAAATTTATCAGTTAAAAGCACAGACATAAATATCTAAATAGATGCCGATCTGTATGAAAACCAAGCGTGCCACATTTTTTGTACCTCCGATGACGTCATAAGCGCTATTTAGTGATGGAAAATGACCTTCGGTACCACAGCGATAATAAATCTAAAGTTCAAGTATTTGTTGATTATAAGAAGTCGTGAAATTATTAATATAGTAAAGTAATACCAGAATGAGATAAGGCCTTTATCAATACGAGTTTTGAAAAAAAAAGTTGCTCTGGAAAACTAAAACAACAACAAAAAAAAACAACAATAAACTTTATAGAATATTTTTATAGCTAATTCTAACGTCTTAAGAATTATCATTACTTTGTTAACTAAGCGTTTTAATGCTAACATTTTGGGCACGCGAAGTGTGTCTACCTGTGGCATCTATTTAGATATATTATGTCTGTGGTTAAAAGTGATGGTTTTGCAATTGTTTAATAAAAAACTTATAACGGCATGCATCCATCCATTTTCAAGTAACGCACATTTTTGAACCTTGTAGCAATACCTCTCGTTAACGGTATAGGAAAACAACTAATGAAACCTGAACGACGAACAAGGTTCACAACCATTGGAAAATGGGCTCCAAAGCCTTTAGTAGCAGTAAATCTCCCTGTGAAAGAGTTCGTCCAGAGAAGTACTGTCAGCATGCTGACTTCAGCCAGGTGTGAGCTTTACTGCGTTCCGCTTATGAAAGGTAAGAGTGCTGATGAGTCTTCAGACACTTGGGATTTGTCAACTTTAGTCTCAAGGTGACGGGGCTGTGGCAGCGGTATAAAGCTCACGATGACGACGTATTTCTCTCTTACTGCAACAGTATTTGCGACCAGATGTTCAACATGTTGGTCACGTGACTTGAGAATAATAAATCCGAACTGACCCACCAATGTCGTGAATTATTGCTCAAACTTCCCCCTTTAGAGGAGGTTTGTGCTTAGCTTTGGAACAAATCATCGGTTGAAGATGATGATAACGATGAATGGAACCCTCATCCCTGAACCCAACCTGGACAACGAACATTGATATCAAACGTTAGCACAAATTTCGAGTTCCTTAAGTATTCTGTAAGCTCAAGACATGATAACACTTCGACAAGGAGTTCGTTACGTGCAGTTCGAAACATAAGGAGATGTCGCGACGGCTAGCCAGATGGAAAGTTTCTGAACGGACTGAACGCTTAGTACGTGATTGTACTTTAAATCCTTGCATAAGAATATCAAATTCCTACAAAAATTTTACAGAAACGCTTTTAGTTATATTTGAAATATCGCCTCTGATTTATTTCATTTTATTCTACTATTACTAACACAGGTATTTCGGAAGCTCTGAAGTTGCCTATTGCGAAAACCATTTTCTGTACAAGAATAAAGTTCCTAGCAATCCATCCGTCATGCATCGCGGTAAAAATATTTTGTCCCATTCTCACAATAACCACCCTCGATGACATTGTAGGGGTATTTAACATCCATGATGGACTTTTGAGAATCGTCAACAATAGACCAATGATCATGTCGCAGTGGTCGTAAAGTAATAATGTTAACATTGTCTAAAACGTCTATTGTTTACTTGGAAGTGGTTAGTGTTACCACTTACGAGCTGTAGTACGTTAATACCTTATACGAGAAATGTAGACTTTATTATAATAGGGTGAAGGTTCGTGATGAGAAAGGTATTTGTTTTGTGGAGGTGTAAATAGTTGTTGGTATCAAATTCATGGCGTATTGAGCTAGTGATTTATATTCGTCTTTTGTTTTTGGCTGTTTAGCCACCAGTATCAATGGCACATGGTCTCTTTGGTCGTTATTCTTGCATTGTGACTGTAGTATTGTCTACAGAACGACATCGTTAGTAGGTTGGCGGGTGGTCGTACGCATTGAAATTCTATTACTGACATGATATATCTTCGTTCACCATTGCTGGAAACCATTCGGGTAATTGTCTCGATTATAACAGGTGGTTCTTTTATGTAAATCACTTTACTTCACGGTAACGCGGTAGCAATGATTTTTTTAATGATTTCTGTGCACTCAAGCGTCTTTGAATGAATAAATTTCTCCATTTGTACGTTTTTGAACGTGTATTGATACAGCTTGTTCTGTGTCGGGTATAATAAACTCCATTCACATTTTTTTACCTCTCAATTCTAAAAATTCGTGTCAGCCTTTGATATATTGCGTTAAAGACAACAAAGGGACTGTACATGCGTTCGCATGTCAAAATAAAACGACTTCAACCTACACGTAACATGGGATCACATGAGCTTAAAAAATATATGAAGCTATGTAAAGATGTATACATAAAAATAGTCCAGACAACGATTTAGATAAAAAAGCAGTATCTTTTCTTGTTACTACGAAACGTATTTGCTCTGTCGTTTCTAAAACTACACAGTTCGGTTTGATATATGTTTATTGTTAGAATCTGATCGGCTGTTACGACTCGGAAAGTATTGTTGTTGGATATCTGTGATGTGGCCTATTGTACCGGGGCTCAGTTGAACAATAAGTGACCATAGAAAGGTCTTTGTTGGCGGCAGCTGAATATTTTTATAGAGGATGTCTTTCGGACCGAAATGAGCTAAGGGATAATAAAAGCAATAGATGAAGGGTAATGAAAATTTTTGATAAAATAAGTAGCAATTTTGGGTTGCTTTTTGTTACATGCTAGCAATTTTGTCTGCAAGGTGTAGCAACTTGTGTTGACGGCAAATAATGTTAATTGTCATCTTTATTACTAATGGACATAACTAACAGTTTTGATGAAAAGAAGTTATTTACATTATCCAATTCAGAACATTATTTTATGCGTTCTTAGAGTTACACATGGTGATGCGAGATTGCATCGCGTTGGCGATGCATCGCCCACGCATCGCGTTTGCATCGCTGCTAAAATTCACCGTGTGTGACCGCTCTTATTAATCATTTTCATGATTACAACATCACAAATAAATTTACTAAATTAAAAAAACAATTTTTAGAGAAAATGTTAAGATAGATTCAAAATAATAATATAATCATGTGGCAGTGGCCTAATATGCCACTTCTCTTTTTAAAATATGTTTAAATTCTATTACAAAAAAGATATAATAAATAAATAGCAACCCACACACCCATAGTCCCGCACTAGGGAATCCCTGTATCGGTACCATGGACATACACAAAGACAAACACAAATTACACCCAAACTCACGACAGAAATAAATCTAGGCCATACGAATATTACTCCCGGCCCGGGAATCTAACCCGGAACCTCTGCGTGGCAGCCCAGCATGGTCATCGTTCGGCCACAGAGGCAGTTACTTATTAGTATTATTTCGTATAATATATATGTTTTTGTTGAGTCACGAAGTCTCTGATATGCAATCAAAGTGGTAACTAAATAACTGACTTATTCTACAAACAGCTACAATAAATAATTTGCTATTATTTTTGCTCCCAGTTAACAAGGTAATGAAGCTATTTTTTCGGATCCAAAAGGTCTGAGTGAATCGTGACCATGGAAACTGTAAAAACCTGTAAGACCTGTTGGTCTGTTACATTTCTAGAAAATTACGGTGTAATTACTAATACAGGTATAAATAAAGATGAATATGGAAATATCATTGACGAATACATTTAGAAAATGTACTCTATGTTGTGATATATATAATTAATTAATGTTGTTAATTACGACATTAATATTGTAACATTGTATTTATTTTAATGATGTAGTGAGCATAATAAAGATACCAGATTATATGTACAAAATGTAAAAAATATAAGTATACAGATTTACTTTTAATGAATTCTTTCGTATTCTTTGTTATTAATATTAGACATAACTAGTGGATGATTAACATCATCTTAGTCAACCGTGATCATGGGACCTAGAAAGAACCACAGATTTAGATTGGAAAAATTATTCATTTCCAGAATTTGTCATCATCATTATAGTCATCACTCATTAAACGTCTCTTCGAAAGACTGAGTTTGAAGAAAGAACATTTATTTTCATACCACAAATGACGCCAAACAGTAAAACATTATATAAATAAAGAACGCAGAGAAAACAAAAATTAAAAAATATATAATTAAAAATAATTATGAAAGAAACTCACAAAAAAAATGAAAACTAAATTAAACCACAGATTATTTAAATAAATGTAAGCAAACACACTAAGTACCTATGTATAAAGATACTTTGTATGGTGCCAACCGCGGTAACAAAAAGGTCACTAACTCAGTATTTTTGCTAGAATACGTACCCAGCACCAATTTTTGATATTGAGAACCAACCCTTTTGTCACGGGGCTACCACCGTCAAAATCATTATAACCTTAATGATACGATAATTGCGCTCTGGCACTGTAAACTACAAAAATAACCAGTGTTTCAAGTGAAAACATCAGCCAAACAAACTCTCCGTCGTAACAAGTGCCAGAGCTCAGACAGAATAAAACGCAGTCGAGGGCTCTCGGAAAAATTTTCACGGACAGTCGGCGTCACGGCGTCGGAATTAACACAGCACTAATGAGGAGAAACTTTGGAGCTGGTCCAGACCTCATAAACTAACACCAACTTACCTCTGCAGTTGAAAAATTTTCAAACTATGCTACATTCTTAAATCTGGACAAGACATTTGCCAACCATTGTGGTGCTAGCGCCGGCAGACTGTACTAATAAGTTTGCAATAATGTACACTCTAATAAAAAGTACGAAAAATGTGGAAACCATTTTCCTATCGTTTCGGGTCACGCTAAAAGGGAAACTTGGCCGAGCATAAGAAAAGTTCAACACTGAAACTTCGATACTGAAAATTTATTTGAACATAAAGAGCTTTAATGCGGTTACTGCGTTGTAGGCAATATTTTTTTAATGTAGTCAAGGTGAAATTAGTCTGGACTTCTCGATTTTCTCGATTTTTGTGGCTCAAAGTCATGGATGATATTGGCCATGGAATTGAAAAAGACCCCAAGTGTGGTTTTGGAGAAGGATGCTTCTATGAAAACCAACAAATCAGAGTATAACCATTTCTTTTTGTAAACAAGGAGGCAAACGAGCCGACGAGCCACTTGATGGGTGGTGGTCATCGTCGCCCATGGACATTTGCAACATCAGATGAGCTGCCTATGCGTTGCCAGCCTTTGAGAGCCCTGTAAACACGCTTTTTGAAAAACCACATATCATAGCGCAAAGGGAACACTTCAGGAGGAAGATCATTCCACATCTTGCAGGTTCGAGGAAGAAACGAACAAGATGCCCGTGTGGTCTTACAATGGGGATGGACTCTACTCCTTTGGCGGGAGGAGCGATGGTAGAAACGATACGGTGGCACCAATTCGAAAAATTCCTCAGAGCACTCCCCATTATAAAGACGGTTATAACCATAGTGTTATACTCTGATTTGTACCAGAAATAACTAAATTACGCACACACTCGTAGTCCCGCACTTGGTAATTCCTATATCGCGGGCGCCATGGACACAGATAGACAACCACAAACTACACCCAAACTCACGAGAGGCCATGCAAATATTTATCCCCACCCGAGAATCAAACCTGGAATCTCTACGTGGCAAACCAGGATGTTAACCGTTCGACCACAGAGGCTCTAAAATACATCATTATTATAATAATCCGTGTGTTCATGTTATTTACGTGTTGACAATTTAAAATTTAAACAGAAGCGAAAATGTATTGAAGGTAATGAACGCGAAAATTCAATAAATCAGTACAGAGTACTAAAAAAACCAACCCCTACCATATATCCCCCTAGTTTGCCACCCTTAGAGGTAGAATATTTTCGTCAAATTTAAATAGAACACTACTGAGGTAACCTCTTTCCAAAAAAAAAAAGAATTATCAAAATCGGTTCACGAACACGAGTAACGTACATACAAAAGAAATATACGAATTGAGCACCTTTTTTAAAGTCAGTTAAAAAGTACTTAACATTTTTGGTAAATTGTCAAAATAAATTAAAAATAATTTCTTCTTGATAATGCGTCGATTTTGTTTTTTTTAATTTAAAATACTGTAATGACTTGGACTTAAATGTTACCACCACGGAATAAACAACCTAGTGGAAGAGTGAAGTGGGCGTTCCCTTGTAGCTACAATTATGTCTTAATAATAATAAATAACGCACACACTCAACATAGCCCCGCACTAGGGAAACCCTGTGTCGCGGGTGCCATGGACACACACATAGACAACCACAAATTACACCCAAACTCACGAAAGAAATAATTGTAGTCCATACAATTATTTCTCCCGGCCCGGGAATCGAACCTGGGACCTCTGCGTGGCAGTCCGGCATGGTAACCGTTCCGCTACGGAGGCAGTTAAAGAACACAATCATACAATCAACAATGAGAGTGCGCGTTATTATTTATTTATTTTATCTTTTTTTTAATTAAGTAGAAGAGAAGAGAGGTGGCATATTAAGCCGGTGCCACATACTTACAGTATTATTTTAAATCTATCTTAACATTTTCTATAAAAAATTACTTTTTTAAATTAGAAAATTTATTTGTGACGTGTAAATTGCTAAACAAAGAAGCTATTTCCGACAATTGTATATTCCAGCGTTTATGTAAAACCCCAAGAACGTAAAAGCTTCATATCAGATGGGCAATAAAAGCCCGGCGCCAGGTATACAACCAAAAGCTCTATCTAGTCGGGAGATACTGAGAGCTTAACGCGGCACTAGGGATTAAGTTCTATGAGTAAGTTAAATAAAATTTACTCTAGCCGCGTTTCAAAATTCAACATGGCGCTTGTGGATCAAGTTTTTTCCAGAAATGTGACGTTGTCTTAATAAGCATGTAAATTGTGTTTGGATAAGATTATTCAGTACAGTCGACATTGAGTCATATTTTCTCATTGCCTAATTTTCATATGAAATGTTTTGAATGTTCTTTGTCTTAAATTTTAAAGAAGTAATACATATCTAGAGTTCTTAAAGCGTCCGGATTTTAACCTGGTATCTTAATATAGCCGAGTCTAAATCGGGTTAAAACCCATTAACGCCCGAAAAAACTATTTACTACTAAATATTTGTTGTAAATCCAATTTTGTTCTAATATAATCAATTAAAAAAAAATAATTACAGTTAATACAGTACTAGCTTACAGTAATAGCGACATCTCCAGGGCTGGTAGCTGTAAAGGCACCTAACTGGATGACGAAATACTTTCATAGATTTCTCATAGATGGCGCTACGGCTAAAAAGTTGTTGAAAACCAAACACAAAGACAACAATCGACAAACAAGCACATAGAATAGTTCGTAAAGCCCACGGTTCGTTCCATGCCACATTTGGCATAGCGTCTGGCACGGTTTGTTAGAAGACGTTGGTTCGAATCCGGCCGGATCGAAGGGATTTTTTTCGATCTTTGTATTAGTGATTATACTATTATGTATTCAATCAATGTTATGTAGTAAATAAGAAAAGACTTAAGTGTGTGATGTACGTCACGGAACGAATATGTCATGCGCCTGATGGTAAATGACACGCCTGTCTAAAGCAGTTGCAGTAGTACTGAGAGCTTTAAATTGCAAACTACCACTGCGCCCGTCACATTGAGAACTAAGTCCATGTGCCTGTCATTTCACCAGCACCCTTACAACCGGAACGCAGTAATGCTCTCATTACTGCTTGGCGGCAGAAATAGACAAAGTGGCAGTATTTCCCTAAACGAACTATTCACAAGGAGCTAATTAAAGAAAATTACAAATAAAAGTTTTTTTTTCGGCATCTAAATCGAGCCTATTTGTTATTTTAAACAAATTATATAATTTCGTCTAAGCAAAACCACCATCCTAAAGTTACCTGGAAGAAATTGCTACATAATAATATTTTACAAATTGTCATAATTTACTGATCCTGTTGCCGCTATCATTTATAAAGAATATTCCATTCATTTATTAAAAAAATCCAAGCAAATGAGACTACAGTAATGCTTTTTAATAATGTTTTATCTAAAACGCATATTGTCTAAATATTATGAACATCGCATGTAGTGGAAATTGGAATATGTTCTTTTGTAAATCAAAAATAAGGTAGTTAAATTAATTATTGTAACTACAGCTCAGAATACAGTGATTTGCTTTCATTGTAGAGCCCGAAACATTCGATTTGTTCGAAAAAACAAATACATTTAAAAAACTATTTCCATTTTCAAAATGTAATTAATTCAAAATTAAAATAATAACTATAATATTAAAGAAGGCATACACGTAGTTATGACTAAATGATGCTCTAATAAAGCAACTAAAGAACAACAATGTGAGTTAATACAGTTACATGAATATGCTGCATCATTATAACTCTATTATTCAGCCGCTTTGAGCATAACATCAAAGCTTCGAAACACACAGGGCTTATAAAATGATGTATTAATAATTTAATTCAAAGAGATTTATTTAAGAGGATACATTTTTTTTGACAAGTCGTGCGCCTGGTGGTAACTGACACGCCTATCCGTAACAGTTGCAGTGCCACTCAGAGCTTTAAGTTACAAAGATTTGAGGGCATTGCCACTGCATCCGCCACCCTGAGATACAAGTTGACAAGTCCCATGTGCCTTTAACTTCACCAGGGCCGTTACCTTTCAAAACCGGAACACAGTAATGCTGACATTACTGCTTGGTAATAGGTAAGGTGGCAGTACTTCCCTGGGCGACCTCTTTCACAAGAAGCTCGACGCCATTCCATTGTTTGTTTTATTGTTTCAAGAATCCAAGATAATTGTACATATATAGTTAGTGAGTTCACTGTATGTACCTAATAAAGTTTATAATAACTTTTGTTACAATTAACTGTATTTTGGTTGTTTTAACTCTCTTCATAAGTCCACGTGACTGAAAAGACTAGTACAACGTGCTTTCACTGTAGGTAAAGCAACCCTTCAAATCACGTAGTACCTTGCCAGTTCTTACCCGTCAATTTAAACAACAGAATGCCCCATCTATCGCCGTTGTCAGTGTTGCCATTTCTATTTATGTAACACTTCGTACTCGATTCAAATAACTAACTTATTATTTTCATGTTCTTTCTCTTTAAAAACTAAGCTAATGTGTCTGTCCAACGCCCTAAATTAACTTCTTCCCTTATATGATCTAAGTAACTTCATTTAGATCTTCCACTGGGTAACGTTTGTTCGAATTTTCTTTACACGGAAAACCGAATTATAACGAAACCGTTGTTCTTTCAGGATATGTTGGGTGTTTATCACAAAGACACGATTAGGTTCGGTTAAGTTAGGTTTAAAAGAAAAAACATTTTCCTCTCAAAATTACTTTCGAGTTTATGAAAATTCGAGCAAACGTTGTTTCTGGAAGACGTCATTTCGGACTACTGATAGGTAACCCTTCCACTGCCTCCCTTTCCTTCTCTTTCCTTCTATTAAAAAAAATCAACAAATATTTTTTTTATAAGAATAACAATCTTGGTAGGCGTTTAAAATTCAACAATGTACGTAGCTAATTCTAATGCAGTAAATATAATTAGTAAACCATAGGATAAAAATAAGTGTATCATCCTGTAGATTATGCGTTACAGAAACGGCTAGTCATAATCGCATCAATTTGTCATTTTACCCGCATCTTATTTGAGGATAGCTCGGGATTGGTATGTCTAATCCAGTCCTTCTTGACCTCAAATGTGACTTTAATACTGACAAGTTACGAGGTAAAGAAAAATGTTATATTTTATTCATTTTCATGACATGAATGAACATATATTGCATTAATAACTATAACAAAATAATGGAGTGATTTCACAAAAATAAATTAATATCATGGTAAAACATCATAATGTTCATTAAAATCAATATTTAAACATACTACGTTATTCATAAGGGAGTTATCACATTTATCAACGTGAAAATGGCTTCAGCTCTTGAGAGAACACTTTATGTCCATGCAATAAGAGCGAAAAAGACTTCGCGATTCGCTTCCTCTCGGACGCGAAAAACATAACGTTTTGTTTTGTTCTTATGACTTGGATATGAAGCTGTTCCTGTCCGATTTAAGATACAAGTTACTAATATTATTTAGTAGCAGTACACAACAGTTTGTGAGCATCACCGCGTTCTGGTCCCAGTTCAGGTTCAGGGCCCATGAGCCTGTGGCAGAGCCCCTCAAGTTTTCGTGATTTAAAGCTCTAAGTAGCACTGCAACTTGTTCGTCCCCTCACCTGTTATTATAAAAAAAAATATATGAATAATATAATAGACCTTTGTACTACTTTATGTGTTAAATTACAACGTGTATATTGCTACTTATATATTACAATAAGGTACATAATATTTATTTATCAATTTAGTTACCATGTGTTTGTGCTCCAATGTTACGTTTAAAGATATAGTTTCATGTCTGTGCCGAATCTCCGGTTGAGCTAAAATTAACTGGAATCAATACGGATTATTCGCATCCCTTGCGCCGGACATATTCAATTGTTTATTAATAGCCTGAGATAGAACTGTCAGAGACAATCCACAAAGGTTAATGTGAGTTTTGAACATGGATATTGCAACAAGTTGAGTGAGAATGAATTTTTAGAATTTGGCAATTTTACGTTGGCAGAATCAGTTCTGCCAACGTAACAAGCGCGTGATTTGATAAAAAGGAAATGTAAGTGCGTCTATTGTCCCATTTGATTTTTTCCTCAAGTACCTTAACTCATTTTTGGCGTTATGAAAAAAAGGTCTCCGTCAAAGTTTAGCGATTGTGAAAGCCGAAATTCGGACGAAATCAAATAAATTCCCCAAAACTCTAACGCTTCGGTGATAAAACAAATTTTCAGGTGAAAACTTCGCTCGCTACCCGGTCAGCCCTTAGTAGCCACTCCTGTCCTAATTGTATCACCCCGAAATGGTTTGAATATTTGAATCTTTATCGTTGAATATCATCCAAATTAATCGGGTGTAATGATTTACCTAATTGAGTTCAAAGTCTTCATTGTCATTGAGCTTTTAACCTGATACTTCCTTATTGATGTTTGAACTGGTCGCGCTGAGTATGAATGTTGGCTGGGGGTTGGATCGCCCCCGCACTGTGCTTCACCCCCGCGCACCTCTACCCATCTGCCCTTGTCTAGACCGACTGCGAGACTTCTCTTTAGTTGCTCTCGGATCGCCGGGTGGAGAGGTTGTCGCTCGATGAGAGCGTGTGGCGCGTAATTCAAATATCTTTGCACACGTGCGTAATTTTCGATAACGGATTGTAACTGCTTGTTAACCAAGTGACTTGTTAGTGGTGTTCGGTTTTATAAACTTTTTGTAATACATTGTGGAGTTTATTGTGCGAATATTGTAAGTACAGTTCAATTGTTTTTATACGTATAACACTTTCAGGTATTTATTATTTTTTGTTTTTAAATTCTTTATTAACAATGATCAATAATAATAATTATCAACAAGCAGTAGTGTGAGCATTACTGCGATCCGGTTTTGAAGGATAAGAATATACACTTAAAACTTTTTCAAGTTATGCCTCAGGTTAACGGGCGCAGTGACAGTGTGATTTAAAGCAACTGTTATGGACAGACGTGTCGCTTACCAGCAGGCCCACGACTTATTTGTCCCGTCCTTTCAAAAATTAGGTTTTATGGTTTTTGTAATGATCAGCCAAGGTAAATAAAAACTAAATTAAAAATGCCACTTAATCATGACAAAACTTTACATATAACATTCAAAAGCATACTGCCGTAAAATATCGTAGAGCTGTGAATGAATCAAGCGAAAATTGCAAACACCAGCATAATGCCGGAGACGTCTTAAGTGCTGTTCCATTGTAAAAAACGCCGAGCAAAAAGAACGTCAAAATGTGCTTAAGAGAGAGAAGTCGTTTTCGAAGAGACGTTTTGCAAAGCTCTTCAGAGTTTGAAAAAAAAACGACTTCCGCACCGGCCACCACTCGTCGCAACGAGAGAGGTGAATTAGCGAAAAATTTACCGATAGGAAAACAAAAATTACGATTACGCAGGTGACTTGGAACTCTTTGAGATGTTTGCTTTTATTTTAAGTGACTAGAGACTTTCAAAAGTTGCATTTTGCGGTCACACTGAGGCAGCATAATTTGTGAAGATATTATATTAGCTCGAATCTTACGATAATCGAATAACGTTTGAAAATCTACTAAGGGAAAAAGTAATCCCTGGATGATTTTCTTTCAAAAGTGGAGAAGAAAAGGAAGCCCAAGAGCTGTAACCTGTGCGGCATAGTACCGACAGGTCCGAACTTCCTGCTGCGTCCGGCCATACCGACGACGCTGCTGTACCCGTCGCGATTGTATTACCCCACGAAGTCTGAGAAGATAGTGGAGTACATCAGACATAAAGCCAAATACACCTTGAAGGTCGAGCGGTTGGCCACAACGTGAATTTCAATCCGTTTATGGTGAGAGTACCGACCGAACATCTGTCGACCTTCATGAAGAAAGAATTTTGGCCGAAGGGTGTCATATATCGGCGATTCGTCGCCGACAAATGCAATTCTTGTAGATTAGTTAGAAACAGTGTTTTTTTATATTGTATGTATGTTAATCCTTAAGGTATATATTATGTTGGCCATGTGGCCTGAAATAAATAAATAAAAAAAATAAAAAGTCGTTGAAAAACCAAATACAAAGCCACGACACAAGCACATAGAAAAATTCGTGAGGTCCGTTGGTTCGTTCCGTGGCTTAGTTGGTATAGCGTCTGGCACGGTATGCAAGAAGACGTCGGTTCGAATCCGACCGGATCGAAGGAATTTTTTCTGAGTGTTCGATCTTTGTATTAATAATTATAAAAAAACTAGTGGAGTAATTTCACAAAAAAAGAAATTGAATATCAATTCAATAAAAACTTAATTAATAAATAAATTAATTAATTTTAGTAGCTTTTGAGCTTCTTGTCAAAGAGTTCATTCACACCTGCGGGTCCGTCCGAAATAATAAATGTCAAATAAGTAAAACTCGATCAAAAAAAGCACAATGGTCAAGTATGAAGCTTCATTTGCATGCTTTTTGTTTTTTGTTTTGCATTTTGTTGAGTATTACTTATTTGACAGTAAATATTTCGGACGGAGATGGAGAGTACAGGGTTTGAGACGCCTGTCCATAACAGTTGCAGTGCCAGTCAAAGATTTAAATCTCAAAGATCCGAAAGGTGCCTGTTGGTGCATTACAGGCACCATATTACTACTTGGCAGCAGATATAGGTATGCATTATATATACACGAGATCTGAGAGATGACACCTAAATTTTTTTTTTCTTTGAAAAATGTCAGTTACACTAATTTTGTTTAGACAATAAAATGGGAACTAAATAAGATGTAAAAAAACCGCTTATAAAGGTTGTGGGTCCCGTTTCGTAGAATCCAGAAATTTTAATTACTAAATTTCGGTAAAAATATCGATTACGTTGTTTATACTTACTTACTTTCATAGGGAGCTCTACTGCTACTAAAAATTTTTACAAACTTCCCTTCAAACAAAATTGTCGTTAAACTTCACTCAGATTACATATATAATTAGCTATAAATGTGTGAACATATTTTAAACCATCTACATATAAATCGAACGAAACAAAAAATCCAAAATTTTAATTGCCCGTAGTAAAAAGCCGGAAACTTGTGATACAAATAGAAACATTACTTCGTGTAACGTCGACATTTGATACTTTAGTTGGAGTTTCATTTACTTCCCTCGTAAAATAAAGAAACAGTTGTTTCAATAACATTTCTAACAACTTTAACAAGGGAGACAAATGAAAAGTTTGAACGTGGTCTTCTTTTGTTAGTTTACATCTTTCTATTCTACAAATTTTTAAATAAAGAATTGTTTGTGAAATCCACAGAAGAAAAAACAATGGAAGCGCCTTGAGCCTCGATTAAGTCGCAGTCGCCAAATAGAAAATTGAAAATGTATTTAAATTAAGTAAAATAAGTACAAATGCAACATTGACTTACAAATAAATGGACGACGGGTCTAATACAAAAACCACGAAAAAAATGTCCCAAGTCAACCTATTTAAACGTAGTGACATGTAAAGGAATATGAAAAAGCTAAAACGTTGAATTTAAATTGTAATGTCATCGCAGTACTGTTTAATTTTGCTTGCTTCGCTGTCAGTCGAACAAACGAAGACTAAAGCGTGAATGACGCTCTGTATACGATTTTAACGCCCTATAAGTTCGGACACTTTTTAGCGCGGACCCGACGTCCATATAATTGTAAGTCAATGAAGTGCAACTATCATTTTTGCACTCCAATGTAGCGAAATGAGGCATTTTCTAAGATTTTTGAAGTTTTGCGCGAGACAATTGATATATCCATAACGTACAAAGCGAAAATGACGGACTTGCATAAGGAATAAAAATGAATTAGCTGTTCCTGATAGTCATCTTCGCAAATTAATTTAAGGGGCAATGTATATGCTTCTATAAATAAGATTCCGGTTGATATTCAAAATTTGTCATTCACGAGATTTAAGACCGTGATAGTGGAACAAAAACTTTATAAAGTGATGTGTTTAACTTTTTCAAGTTGTTTCAATTTTTACCCGACTGCGGTAGGGTTATGTTTTTCAAGTGTATGTATGTATACCCATTTCTTTTTCACGCTGTACAGCCTAAACGGTTTAATGGATTTAGACCTATGAGGTATCGTTAAATTCGTCTTGAGTGTGGTGTCATAGGCTATAAAATAATTAAAATGGTGAGGGGAACATTTATTTAACTTTCCAAGTTTTAGTTTTTTTAAATAGTTTTTAAACTTGTTAAATAAATATTGTTAATGACAAATGTGTTTGTAACGGCAGTGTATTTGCCGTAGAGCCGTCTGTGAGAAACTTATTTCTTCATTAAGCTCGATTTACATAATATATTTAGTTGTAAATAGTTTTTGCCCTCGATTTTGGATTAAAAAGCGCCGGTCAAAACCAGGCCGCTTGCCTATCTCTGATCCCATGTAGTTTTAATATATCAAAGGTACAAAATATCTTCTGGTATATGTATTTGGACAAAACAAATGAAAATTGTTCATACAAGCCTCCAATATTAATCTTTTAAACACAACCTGGTCAACAAGTACTTGTAAAACAATTTATTCAATACGAACACCGAGCTAACCGGGAGACAACTAATGCTTGAAATCCTGTCTTTAGTGTCAAGGGTCATCAGTTAGTGAACGGTTGCATCCCATATTCCCGTCTCAGCTCTTTTTAACATACAATACGATACAAAATATGCACATATTTTATTGAACCACGTCCCACTTAGCCACATTTTAGGACCTCCGTTGTTTGCAAACTAAAAATGAAGGAAACTAAAAAAAGACTTAATGCGCGTTACATTTTCATACATATTTATGTGCCGCACATGGCGTTGCAAATGTTGCGACATATTTTGTCGCTGTATGTTTAATTATGACTTAAATTTGGAATAGTAAATGTGTAATGGTATTTCGAAGAACATTTCTGGATGAGGAGGACTCGAGTTCGATTTCCGGAAGGAGATAGAAAGAAG
Source organism: Hyposmocoma kahamanoa (assembly GCF_003589595.1). Taxonomy (NCBI): domain Eukaryota; kingdom Metazoa; phylum Arthropoda; class Insecta; order Lepidoptera; family Cosmopterigidae; genus Hyposmocoma; species Hyposmocoma kahamanoa. Next base: position 1,211,610 of record NW_020653611.1, on the reverse strand, counting down.
AAAGATAGAAAGTTCACACGGTATCATACTAAAAAAATTAAATATAGGTACCATGTCATGCGCAATTAATTACAACATGAATTAATTGAAATTAATTTGATAAAATTAGAACTTGCAAATGTTTCACTTGATAAAATTATAAATATAAGGTTATATAAATTAAGGAGAGTCATAGGAGGAGAAGCGGCTAAAACTGTTTTTAACCGACTTCAAAAAAAGGAGGAGGTTCTCAATTGGAATGTATTTTTTTTTATGTTTGCGATAACTCCGCCATTTGTGAATCGATTTTGATGATTCTTTTTTTTGTTGGAAAAAGGGTATCTCAGAAGTGGTTCCATTTAAATTTAAAAAAAACTTTCGACTTTTAAGGGTGGTAAACTAGGGGATGAATGACTTTTGAGGTCGGTTTTTTAGTACTCTGTACTGAGGTTAGGTTATGCTAGATCAAATGGTCACTGCCTCTGTCGCCGAACGGTTATCATCCTGGACTGCCACGCAGAGGTCCCGGGTTCGATTGCCGGGCCGGGAGATATATTTGTATGGCCTACATTTATTTCTCTCGTGAGCTTTGGGTGTAATTTATGATTGTCTACCTACGTGTGTGTCCATGGCAACCGCGATACATTGTTTCCCTAGTGCGGGGCTAGGAGTGTTTAAAAAAAAACTTATAAAAACCATGGGATACATGGGCTATTGTCTAAAAATGTGCTAATGTGTTACACGATAGGATGTACATCCCATCATAAAAAATCCTGAAAACAGTTTTGGATGGAGATAATTATTTCTCTTCAAGTAGTAAAGAGAAATATCTCCATACAAAGCATAGCCCCTGCATCGCGGGTGCCATGGACACACGCATACACAACCACAAATTACACCCAAACTCACGAGAGAAATAAATGCAGGCCTTACAAATATTTGTCCCCATCCGGAAATCGAACCTGGGACCTCTATGTGACAGACCAGGGATACTACTCCCATTCTACATCCGACATAGTTTGAAACAATTATTGTCAAATAAGTAAACCTCGATCAAGTAAAAAAACAATGTTAAGTATGAAGACTCATTCGCATCATTCGTAATTGATTCGGCCACGGAGGCAGTTGTTTGTTGGTAGAAAAATTACAATAGTCGACGGTTCGAGTCCCTGTTTTGGGGATGTATCTATGACTATATTCTAGGTTACGTACAAATCGCACTGTTAATACAATAGTGTATTAAATCAAAAAGTGCATTATCTCAGAATCGACGAAAAATAAATTACTCGCTTCCCGTGAAAGATCTGTGTAAATTTATGTATAGGTTATTTCCTACTTGCCTAATATAGGTAAATATTTAAACATAAAAGTAAAAAAAAATTCATGATTTTGATTACGGACCATTTTGGCCAAAACTAGCTCACATAAAGCGTGTCTAATTTTGAGTTAAGTAGTTAAGTTTAAGTTAGTAGTTTTTTACAATATTCTAACCACGGTTTTATTGACGTGTAGAAAATCAAATTTTACGTTTAACTATGGTGTAATCTTGAATTTCACATATTTCGAGTTGTAGCACTATTGTAATAGCAGTGCGATATGTGAATGAGCAATACCTCCCGCTAAGTGTTGAAGTAAGACATCGTGATCAAACCTGCAAGTGGACAATATTCACTGGAGACTCCAGAGGGCGGACTTTGACCTAAAACCCTCCTTTAATTTATGTTGATGATGATAGTGTTGGCGATGAAGATTGTTTATGGGGTAGATAGATAACATAACTAAATAACATAAAAAACTTAATATAACAAAGTTAATAAAACTTATAGTCACTTGAAAGGAAGTAAGGAGCAATAAAAAGAAACTTTTATCTACAATCTAAAAACCGATAATAGGAACGGATAACTTCACGTTACCGAAACCCGATATCGCGACTTAAAAAATTGAATTTGAAACAAACAGATCGCCGGGACACAATTTTCAATTCGGTAAGGTCACGTAATTATTCCCCTACTTCAATATCAGGGCTCGGTCTTACCCCCTTGACTTTAAAAGCCAATTCTTGTTCAGATAAGACAAAGATATCTTGTGACCTCGCTATATCTTTGGGAGGATAAGAGAAACAATGAATTTTAATTCTGTAAGCAACCCGGCTGGACTCATAAATAAATCCTTATCGAATAGGTAATTGGTTATGTGGGCGAACATATAACGAAAGTGACAATAAATTAAATTACCGTAGTGTTTTATCGACCCATCTAATATGACGGAGTGTTACAAATTGGGCAATTAATAGGGTACTTATAATTAAAAGTGATAATGTTAAAAATAAAATCATACAACATTAGCGGCGCGAATACTCCGGCATTTTCTGAGCTTGTCTGATAATAAATGCTATGTTCAACTGCCTCCGCGACCAAACGGTTACGCAGAGGTCCCAGGTTGGATTCCCGAACCGGGACCAATATTGGTATGACCGACATTTATTTCTCTCGTACATTATTATTATTAAAATGTAGTTTATACATCGCGTTCTTAGGTTTTCGCGTATATTTGTTTTTTCAAACAAACCGACGTTTCGGGCCCTTTACAGTACAGTCATCAACCAGTTATGTCTAATATTAATGCAAACCACCCTATTTTTTCACTATCGTTACAATAGTTATTAATTAAATACCTCATTTTCAATTTTACGAAGAAAACATTCCAATTTACGCTACATTAAGATTTACAAATTATTTTATTGAATGATTTTTTATTAAGTTCGATTTATTATTAATTAATAATAGAAATTAGAATAAACTAAAACACATTAATTAGCACTGCAGTCTTATGTCTGTTTGCGATTTTTCATTAGAGGAAATACTGGATCCCAAACTGGTGGTACGGAGAAACCATCTTCCCTGTTGAAATTAGGATGTTTTTTAATTTCAATGGTCTCTCGCAGCATCCTGGGTAGATAACGAACTTCTTTTGCAAGGACCTGGGGTTTGTCAAACTTCATTGACAAACCCCCATGTGTAGGTTTATCCATGACATGCTCGCAGACTACAGATTTGTTTACGCGACGGTGTTTGACATCAGCTATATGTTCTTTGACACGGGTACAAAATTTCGCTTCGTCTGTCCAATATAAGATAATAGCAGTACTAATTAATATGTTTTAGTTCATTCTAATTTCTGTTATTAATTAATAATAAATAGAACTTAATAAAAATTCATTCAATAAAATAATTTGTAAAAGTTGTAGCGTAAATTGGAATGTTTTCTTTGTAAAATCAAAAATAAGGTATTTAATTAATAACTATAGTAACTATAGTGAAAAAATAGGGTGGTTTGCATCAATATTAGACATAACTGGTCGAAGACTGTACCACCTCAGTCAACCGTGACCATGGGACCTGCAAAGGGCCCGAAACGTCGGTTTGTTTGAAAAAACAAATTTCCGCGATTTAAATCCGGAAAAATAGTTTCATTTCCTACATGTAGTTTATATTTATTTATTAATATGTTCACATAAATGATCGATTTTATCATTATTTCGGTTATTTATTTTGGATTCTCGCCTCCCCAGTGGTCAAAAAGGTAAATTTTGAATTATGAAATGGGAGTGACGGTATTTTTCAGCAATGGCATAATCCATCGGAGCCAGGGATTCAGTGTCTTGAACTGTTAAACAATATATCCCCAATTGTGCTCGAAGCGACACGCCACCAATAAACCGCAAAATTTACTTGTTTGCGAACAAAATAATTGAGATTCTTACAGTGGACATTATACATCTTGTCTGGTGATCTTAGAGATATTTTCGATGTTATTATTTACATAAAATCAAAAGTTAAATAACCTACCAACGTTTAGTGTCATAAAGATGTAAGAAAAAACCTAGTCATGTTTAATAAGTCGGTTGAAAATAATAATGATTTATGAAAGAGTGTGCGTAATGACCTTTTAAACATACCTGCTAATGTAACCTGAAAAATTGCAATGTTACCATTGACTTACAAATAAATGGACGACGGGTCTAATACAAAAACCACGAAAAAAATGTCCCAACTCAACCAATTTAAACGTAGTGACATGTAAAGGAATATGAAAAAGCTAAAATGTTGAAATACGCCCTATAAGTTCGGACACTTTTTAGCGCGGACCCCACGTCCATATAATTGTAAGACAAAGAATGTTACCTAAAACTAAAACAACTAAACACTAACAATACTTTCATTTTAACTTAATCGTAAAAGAGTAAAACTTGAAAACAAAGCCACTTCACCACCCTTGGTGACATAGAATATACGGAAAATAAACATTGGCGTAGTTAGAAAAACTCCGTAATCTAGTTTAAGTTGCTGTCATATTAAGACAGGTATATCAGTGGAGATAAATATATCAAAAGCTACTTCAGAAGTCCTCAGTGTACCCAAGATAAGGGTTGATAACCAAAAAAACAAAGTTTACGAGGTAACAAAATACCAAAAGCCGTGTGGATAATAGTGTAGTTTTTGTAATGAATAAGTTACTGACTTAAAGACTACAGCTATAAATCTGTTTAGTTTACCTCCGCCCTTCTGACGCTTTGTACTAAAAACCTGTAACGCCATACGCCTTATAGGTCAGATTCTCGAGAACTCAACCCTTACATTCCCTTACATTGCAAAATTATGATAACATTTGTTATTCTGATTTTTGTTCGAAATAACCTTTGTTCGAATTTTCATTACACCGAAAACCGAATTATAACGAAACAGTTGTTCTTTCAGGATATGTTGAATGTTTATCGTAAAGACACGAATAGGTTCGGTTAGGTTAGGTTAAAAACATTTTCCTCTCAAAATTCAACCGTTATTTCTGGAAAATGTCATTTCGGACTGCTGATAGGTAACCGTGTCAGTGCAATGGCATTCATTCAATCACTAACTATTGATCTTACCTTACTAAAACTATCATGGAAATTAGTATACATATCGATGGCTAGTCACTGACAAGCCACCGTTATTAACTTTTAGCGGAACACCAAACACACATATTCCTGCCATTAACACTATATTGACACACAACCGAGACGATTTAAAATTAGCAGACTTGAGGCCCTGGAACTTCGAAAGTGAATATGTTGTATACCCAGTTTCACACTTCATCGATTGTTAAACCGGTATGACACAAATAGGGAGAAAAATGCAAAGATCGTAAAGCCGATGAGTGACAGCCGGATCCAAATCCACCATCAAGTCTATCAAAATCGAATAAAGTACAATTTTCCCCCATTACCGCCCTTCATTTCTTCCGTCATTTCACGTATCGCTTCCGCGCCCAAAGAGGGTAAGATGTAAAGACGAAAATAATAATACTGTATCGAATATGCGCGAGAAAAAATCGCATGAAATATGATATTGTGAGGCCATGAAATTCGTATAGTGATCAATCACCAATTAAATGCTGGGTTGTCGACGATACATTATCAGCCGTATTGCGAATGTTCTCTGATTGATGGTGCTGGTGCCATGAAACCGTGGATTGCCGGCCCATTGCCCGTCTACTGAGACTCTTGTCACTAAGTGACCGATCACATTCTCGCTTCCCTTTACATTCAGTATAGATATCTTATAGGACGTTATTGAAAACAAAAGTTCTATAGTTCATGTATTAATTTACTCACCCCCCACATCATATCAAATATAAGTAAGTAAATTACAAGTGATACATAACAATATAAATATTTTAACTTACTGCTGGAAATAGGCCTTCTGTGCAAACTCAAACTCAAATACATCTTTATAAAGAAGCAAATTACACTTACGATTTATTTGATTAAACTGTACTGTACTATACTCATGCGTAAGCCAAATTCCCCAGAATGAAATAGAAATTTTAGGGGTTGCTCTTCGTACACATTTATCATTTACAATACTTATTTCAAATAACATTGATCGAGACAGCTTGAAAAAGCTAAAGGATTACTTACTACAGTGAATTTTTGTCATTCAAGTACGCTAAATCTGAATAAAGTGCTTTCCATCCATTCAAAACCCGCAACTTTGACGATGTCGTCTACCCATCTCGCTGCATTTCGATTCAAAATTTCTGTAGCCACTTCTTCTTCATCAATTATACTAGAATTTATAAAGTTGTTTGTTGAGTAAAAACCATGCTTAACAAAACAGGATCCAGAATAACCTTTTGTAATAACAGTATTGCTTAGAGGTGTTATTTATAACAATATAGCTGCCAATCCGTTTAGGGTTTATCTCTTTACGGGGGATACAATAAGTACTAACAATTATGGAGTTAACAATGTTAATAATTGTATTACAGGAAGCAAAATCAATTAGTGGTTAAAGAATATTTATTTCTCTTAAGAATATAAATTCACTTACAGAGAAAATTTAAGATCTTACTTCAAAACTTAATAATAAAGCGCACTAAAATCTATACAACCATCACCATTCACTGCGTATTAAGAAAAATAATGTAGGTAGGCAAAAATTAAAATCATACGTTTTGAGTTGAATTTATCTCCAATTAGTTCCGATGAAGGTAGTTGCACGATGCGGCCGGCATTCACACGCAACAAACAAAAACATTGATGTAAGAATTATGACTTATCCATCTTTCAATTTAACAATAACATTACATTATGGGTGCACTGACTAACCAGATTGTCACGGTAAAGAAACCATTTATTTAACACTATTTTAAAGGGTTTCATTCCACGTGAACAGCTGTAACACGTCCACCTAATCGATACAATTTAAAATGATGACAAAGAATTTAATTACAATCTTGAACTTGCAATTATTTTCGACTCGGGGTACCCTTGATGAAACTCATGCAATAAATTTACTCAAAGCGCTCAGATAATAGCCTTCATTTACCAAACAAACACCGCACCTGATATTAATATTTTACAATAGGCCGCTTTAATCACGGCCTCAAATTCGAGCGTAATAATTCCATCCGTTGGATAATTAATTAAACAAAAGACGGTGTAGTCTCTCCTATAGGTATTGAGCCATTGTTGTTGGGATAACAGAAAAAATATACAACGCTTCCGGTTACGTCCCCGCTGCTTCATTGTTACCTTCGACGTTCCAATTTGCACCAGGTCTTTGGTGACTAATGCATTTATCATTTTATAGTTTGAGAAACGTCTTTAGCCCTATAAATTGTTTATTGATAGGCGGGTCTAATCGTAGTTTGGAACGTAGCGTCTCCCCCGATGTCTTTTTGATTTGAATCGAAACGATGGATTTGTAGGCATTTAGCGCGGTTGCGGGGTCGAGATGGCCCCGTCTCTGGTTCCCATGGTGATTGGGGTGTTACGCTATTTTAGTGCATCGTTGTAAGGTAATTTATGGGCATGCGATGCACAAGCACAGTGACTGCTTTTAGTGAGATGGCCTGGAATAACTGTTTTTCCTGATTTAACGTTGCTCTAAAGATAATGTCGCACTCTAAATAATAAAATGACGAATTTGACTTCATATCAAATACGGTTTAGTCATTTACGCCATGTGGCATATTTGTCCCGTACGTGGCCAAGTACGTTCTTTTTGAAATTTATTTTGTCAATATCCCAAAAACTTACCTTTTTAAATTCAGTCGCTTAATTAATGAACGTGCGATATGTGATATGTATATCGTATGTTATATTGATAAAGTAAGCAGGACTAGTAAATAGAATTGATATTGTTTAACCGAATAACAAAATTATAGACCAAATAACAATAACATTTGCAATATAAATGTTTACAGAGGAATTTCATATAATTTTAAGCACAAGAATTTAATACAAGGGTTTAATTTCAACACCGAAAACAAAATTTTCTTCAACAGAAAATAGATTGAAGATATTCTAAATTTCACAGTAAGTAGCTACTGTTGTGGCGCGTCAAATATTTAAAAAGTTTACAAGCCTATTAAGAGAGAAATTGTTGGACGAGTTTGTACTCGAATTATTTGTCAAACGAGTCCATTCCGAAAATTGTTTTCCAGATTTAGCTGCAAAGGGGTTACCTCCGATGTTACGGTTCGAGACAATGTCGATAACTGGGAAGAACTACAATCTCTCAGAGACGGCAGCTGAACGATTGACATGTGTTATATCTATTTTGCAATCCTTAAAAGTATTATGTGTTAAAAAGCACAATAGTTGTTTCAAAAAAGCATTCCGTCGTTGTCAAAAGTTTAAAATAAGGTTACATTGAACATTTCCAAACGTGTTCTTGACATAGAAAGAGAAACGTGGCTAGAAAATACATAGAAAATTGTGAAGAGAAATGCAATAAATCAAAGTAGATATTGTAATAATATCACATAAAGTGAATATCTTTTATGGCATTGAGCAATGTCACGGAAAGAGCAATGAGGTGTACGCGCACAGCTGCCGCATTACCCACGTAATGATACTGTTGTTGCATACAAAACTGTCTACATCCATAGGAAAATATAACATTTGATAGTCCGTCCATAGAAATGTTTAATCAAAGAATGGCCTGAACGAAACTTTAGAATTTAAGATGAAGGGATAGGAGTTGATTAAAAAAACATGAATGAAATATGTGCAGACGAGTATACCACTCGTAAATTGTGACTGATATTGCTTATCTTGATAATGAAGTTAATTGATTTATTGTGGAACAAGCTCATTTTATACTTACAGAGATAAAGTACGGCTAACTGATTTCTAATAGGATTTTTTATTGTTCTTTGCTATTCATTGTATTGTATTGTAACCACAGTATCTGACCTGTCAGATGACAGTTTTTAACGCTCTTGATTGGTTCCTTTTGAAAGGCGGCATCACACGATTCATGAATTTACAGATCAGCTCTAACGAGATGATTGAGATGATCATTTTTCACTTTATATTGATCCATGTATCGTTACGAATGCGTCTGCGTTACCATGGACGACTATCTTTAGTCGTCCATGAATGAAAAATGGGTTGGGATTGGTTGTTTTTGTAATTGATGAATTATTAATAAGAAATGGGCGGGGCCAGTGTGTTGCCGTCGGTGGTAATCGGACGAGCAAAGAAATCTGTGAAGTTACGAGCCGGGAGACCACCAGATAAGGATGTCGATATTTATTTCTTTTTCGCTAAAATTTATTACGACAATGCTGACAATGATACTCCTAAAACACAATATAAACGAGACGTCCAAATAAAAGTAATCGACTATCATTATCGTTTGTCTTTTTCCTTTGCCGCGTCTGCATTTACCGAAGTCTGTGGTGTCCCTACGGGAATAGAACAGTAAGTTGAGTATATAAATTAGCTGTCAGAACGCTAATCGCTCCGACAGGCCGCGATGAAACTTTAGAATCCGTCAGTGGTTCACTAAAAGGCCAATGTGTGCTACAGAAATAGATAAAATAAAGAGATTTATTTATTTTGTTATCCTTTTAGCAAAAGCTCCTGTGAGATCGTTATTTTTGATGAGTATTGCATCTCCAATTGTTTGTATAAGGCTCGTTCTTTTGCTCCAAAACATTTGTTATGTTTGTTATCGAGTGGATTACTGAATGCATGAGATATTTCTGCTTCAGGAAATTCTTCCTATTTTTTTTATCTAAACAAGAAAGGCTCATCTGCGTTACGCAGACTAAACTGCTTGGTCGAATCTGTTATTTTAAACAAATTATCTTTTAAATGTTTTGTAAAATTTCACGGACTGGCCATAACTGGTGTGCCTAACTAAAAAGGCTCGAATAATCTTGTACTTAATTTGGAAAAGTCAGCGGAAACTTTGTCACAGTGTCCCCTCTGTCCCAGATTCACACGGTTCGCAGAAAAATGGGCGAGCGGACAATAGAGCACAATTACGTCAGGAGTCGTAATGAGCGCGCCAATGAGATAGCAATAAAATTTCGCCTCACAATACCGCCGTAATTAGAATTAACTGTCTCTTTCACGCCCACATCCGATAGCCATCTCTATTTTGCCCCATTGACATTGTCCAAAGTTCTCGGGAAGCCATTTCGCTTAGTATTGAGTCGTCTGTTCGCAGTACCCTAATGGTTGCTTTAATCTTTTCTTTTTGGTTCATTTGACATTATAATCAGTCTTCTTCAGATTATCACATTTATACGACTAAGAATATTTTACGTCACTTATATTACTTTTGCATTGGTGGGTATAAATTCATGTATGAATGAAGGGTGCTGTTTGCACAAAAAAGCGAAAGCTCTACGCGACGGTCCTAAATTCGAACAAAAGCTAATATTACTCCGAGCTTACAAGTGCTTAGCTTTGTATGCCAACATCTGTTGTTTTACTAAAAAGAAACCTTTGTATGGATTTCTTTACCTTAACACTTTTTATTTACTCAAGTCGTGTTTGTGTTTCTTAAAGGCCTTTATTATTGAAATTCATGGATTGCCACTCTGTGTTTAGAGGGTTTGGAGGAATTGAGAGAGAAATTGAAACAGTGTGAGCATTGTGGTGGGATCTCGACAACAATACTCTATTGTGATGCTACTTAAATATTAGCGGCTTTCCGTTTTGATATAGTGGTTTAGGAATTCTGTGCATCGCTCGGATTTCAGTTTCTGTTACAGCACATGTCGAGGGCAGTCAAAGGAAACAGGCGTGACTGTTGTTAATTCAAGGAAGTAATTTTAGTTTGCTTGGTGCTTTTATGAACGGACTAGGAATTTGTCGAAAATCTTAGAACTTTGAATTGAGGCAATGTATACGTTCGTGATGATTATGTCTACTTAGTAGGAGAAAGGTTGCTTCTCTTTTGAGAAGTCAACGGTTCGAACGTTACAGCGTTCCGATTTAGAAGGGATAGCGCGTTTGCGTAATACGTCCGATTCGTATCAGGATCCAAATCTCCAAGTCTGTCACAGGGATCATTTTATCTCTAGGTGTACATCCGATATTCGTATCATCCAAAGTGGATTCGAGTTTTCTAAATTTGTATAGCCTCGGGTTCGGAATGAATATAGATCGGATGCATAGCGCTAGATGATACGATTTGTGGGTTCTTTTTTGATTTGAAGTAATGCAAACATTTCTGAGCATGCTCATTGCTCATTGGCATCACACCCAGCCAGACTAAATCTGACCCGGACAAGCCTGATATATCAGAGGGCACAGTTTAAGGGGGTGACACGCCAAAGACCAACCAGTCGCAACCGGTGGCCAGATTCCTGCCGGCTTTGCAGCGCGTGACAGAATGTAGGTACTAGGGTTAGGTCGTATTGTTAGGAATAAGCGTTGATGGTATCAGGCTTCGTGCTGCCGTTGTGGTTCATCTTGGGTGAGGTCGTATTCTCGTCCATAGAACTCAAGTTGTATATATTTACTTCTCCTTCAGATTTGGTGTCGGTTTCCGGGATTCTGTATATTTCTTCAACTACATGCCAAATCAGTCGTCTATGTTACGTTGATGGTGTTCCATGTCATGTTTTAGGCAGCCATTCCAGGTGAATATGGGTCTTCCTACTTTATGTCGTGGTACTCTTAGTTTTCGCGCTAAGTGTATGGATATTTTCGTCTGTGAACATGGCCAAAGCAAGTAACAAAGCCTCAGAAATTTTATTCGTTTATAATTTTTCCGTTGAGGCGAAAAATTCCTAGCACATTTGAGAAAAAAAATCTTACTAATGATTTCAAGCTAGGTATAGTTCAATTACCATTCAAACATTATTCTGATCGCTAATGAGCTAAAGAAGTCATTGAAAAATTATGACTAATCAATAAGCTAATATATGGTAAAAGCTAATCAGTGTTTAAAAACTTTTAAGGCATGATTTTAATTCGGAATGCCCCGGCCAAGCCGTTACTTTAAAGAAACTTGTTGGTGTCGCAATCAAAACAATAAACAACTTCTAATGTCTATATAATCAGCAACTGGAGTTTTAGTATTATAAATCTACAATGTCATTAACAGAGATCAGAAGAAGCAAGTTCACGGCATTTATATACATAGAGTGGTTGTTCTCTCTTTCTGATGGTATACTCTCTTCAGAGACTGCAAGATATAAAATATACGTCGTAACTGACAAAAAATGTACTTCGTCATTATTATTGATACAAAGATCGAACAAATAGAGAAAAATGCCTTCAAATCGGCTGGACTCGAAATAGCGACTCGCCAAACTAGCAGAATCATCAGCGTCATAGTCCGACTTAACTGCGGCATAATCCTGAGTCGGGCCCTTTTTTCTTTTCATTTCATTTCATTTCATTTCATTTATTTTGCACTTCACATGGTGTTACAAATAAAACTTACAATTAAATTTGGTACATGCATGTGATACCCTGTTAGGGCGTAGCAAAAACTTTAACACAGTTTGCTAATAAAGTTAATTGCTTATATTGTTGTTTTTGCAATTACAGTCACACATTACTTTTACATTACATTTATATCTTAAAATAAATTATAATTTGCTCATTAACTAGGTACATACATAAATTTACATTTCAAAATTGTTATAATTTTTAAAAACATTAGAATTGAAAATGTCAACAAGTTAAATACAGAATTTAAAATACAAATTAGAATATCACAAAACTATCAATGTCAAAATAAAAAAAAATCTCTATGTTGCAAATATAATGTGTTCAAAATCTATCACCCAAGTATTCGTTAACTGTGTAGTATGCCTTCTTAACTAGTAGCTCTTTCAGTTTGCTATTAAAATCTACAGCTTTAACAGTGTCTGACACGCAACTCTACACATGATACAATATGACACTCCAGACCATACCCGCAAACCTAGACTAGCCTTTTTCTTTATCATTACCATTGTACCTAGGTATGTCATAAGCTTGTTTGTAATGACCTTACGAATTTGTCTATGTATTTGTTGCAGATCTTTGTTTCTGACTTTAACGACTATTTTTGCTTACTTATACACTTGGAAATGATCACGACCGTTCTGTCAAGAGTGCTACGAAAAAGAAGAGGATAATACCTCTCTTTGAAACCCAGCAATTATTGTATTGTATTTTGTTGTTATTTTTCGATATTTAAAATTACTTTACTACTGTGATTGTAATTATTGTAAGTAAAAACAGAACTATTTGTTTTTTTTTAATTTTATAAGTTAAAAAAAATGGTGGATAAAAGTTAAGGACACCGTGTGTCTAAGTGCAAATAGTCGTTCGCATGGTGATTAATGACATTACCACCTATGACAGTTGTAGTGCATCTTAGAGCTTTTGACAATGCCACTGCACCCATCAACCCTGGGACTATGTTGACGAGTGCCATGTCCTTATAATTTCATCAACATCCTTCAGTATCCTTCAAAACCAGAATGCGGTAATGCTCATCAAAGATCTAGGTATGATGAAAATACTTCCTTGGACCAACTCTTTTACAAATAACTTTACAGCTACTATATTTTTTATCAATTCGGAATTTTAGAGAGAGGTATTGTTCACTCCATGTGTGTTACTCGAAACGTAGGTAAATATATTCTGCCTATTACGATCTCTGGTCATTATCGACGATTTAGTCTTTAATACCTTGTCTTATGAGCGATTTCATTCGATGGGTTTGGTGCCAGTTTTTATTTATTTTATGGCCCTCAAGGCAACCCAAATTATCGCTATCTGTAGGAAAACAAACAGTAAAATGCAAATGCTTTGTAATTAGTTGCGCCATAAATATCACGGCATCGAATCAGACCACCATAAATAACATAATGGAATCTCTTAACGAAATTCATAAAGCATTCGTTGTGAAAACGGAGCTGTGAATATTAATGACTCATTTGATTACGTTCTGAAATGTACATCCGCGATAATGTTACCTTTAACATGATTTCCCTTTTCTCTTTTCAGGTTTGAATTTGTTTTGTACAAAAATTCTTTATTGTGTTGCTGTTTTAAATTTATAATTATGAAGATGGACAGTAACTGAGTAGAGAAGAAGGTTCTGCGCTCTTTGTCATAACCAACGCATACGTCGATAACGCTGATTTTGCTTAACAATAAAACTGAAACTAAATGTGATATTAAAAATCCGATTGGAGGGGGTTGTTGATCCCAGATATGTCAACAACTCAATTTCGATGAAAATGTCGATGACGTTACTTATAATAAGGAGAGCAGGATTGCTTTTTAACTGAGAGGTCAACTCAGGTCAAGTCAAAAACATCTTTATTTCATAGGTAAGCAAATTATACTTGAAATCGTCATATTGATTAAACTCTACTGCTCGTTCGGAAGGCAGATTCGAAAAGAATGAGCAAGAAACTCTAGAGGTTGCTCTTTGTAAATATACATTTATCATTTATAATATTTAATTCAAACATCTTAGATCGAGAATACCTGCAAGAGACAAAATTTTATCCAAGTGGAAGCTGTATATAAAAATAAAGTTTTTGTTTATTTTATATAGTTTTAAACCTCGTAAACGGAAAATTTTTAATATCACTAGGAATCCGTATACTTTGCCCCTTAAATGAATTAGTGACTTTGTGAAGAGGACTGTCAAAAACAACTAGATTATTTTTATTTCTCGTTTCAATGTTATGTCTGTCACTATTTTTCATACTCGACTGTCGATGACTAATTTCTTTACATTTGTAAAAATTTAGTAGAATCAACTCTCCCTAACGATGAATCTGATCCGTGGCAGTATATAAGAGGTTGAAGACGACGATGACGAATATGAAGCCGCAGATGTGATGGTTGGATGTAATATGGAAGATTGCTTATACGCCTACGGCCATAGAAAGGTCTCGAAATAGAGGACATAATAGCGTTGAACGTGTTATTATCTACGACCACAAAATCAATCAGTTTTATTAAGGTATAAACCACGATCGTTCTTAAACACAGCTTATGGTAATTAGACTAATAAATATCGAAATTTCGACATAAACGATTATCAGAAACAGTATGCGAACGGAAAGCTATCAATCAAAGTTTGAATTAATCTGTATTTTTGAACCCTTCAATTAAGCATAATTTAAGATAAGCCTTTAATTTTTACGTCTCGGGTGGGCTCAAGGAAGGTGTAAGCCGGACCATTTTTAGTCAGTTTTTTTATACCTTTTGTCTTAAACCACGTCATATTTCTCGGCTATAATCCATAATACATGGCCACCGACGCCTCATAGCAATTACGTGTAATAAATTTCACGTTAGATCAACAGACGAGGTCGAAATTCATTTTGCTTTGAATAAAAATATACGTAAGCGCAAACACTGTTCAAATATTCAGTCAGAGGGTGGTTGGGGAGTCAAATTGGTTTGTCGGTGAGTGTCACTCCAATGACCCAAAAACACTCGGAACCCAGGCGTTATCTTCGAAAAATAAATGTCCAATTAAACAATCTAATTCATTTCGGGCGTCCTCATGCCTCGACAGGGTGGAAGCATAAATCAACACGGCTTCGAGCAGCGATAAACATTTTCTGACTTCCAACCCAGGTGATAAAAAATACTCTCTTTTTTGGACGCTGCACCCGAAAGCCATTGGAAGGGTGACATTTTTTAACTCTAACGGCTACTTAATTGTTACACCGGCCATCCCTTAAATTCGTCCCTTTCAACAAAAAATGATCTTAAATAAATAACCCTAACGAGCCGATTTAGAATGTCGATGGAACAAAAAACTTACCTGTAATTGGCCATAATGTGAGTTTGATAAGTCGAAATTCCTTGTTAACTTATCGATGCGCGACACTTGAGTTAATATTTTTTTAATGCCGCATGCCTAAACATTAAGTGCCAGCTAATAGGGTAAGCAAATAATGAGGTGTACGCACTTGTGTGTATTAGAGTGCCACAATGCAACCTCGATGCGGATGAGAGGGTCAATATTTTGATAGCGCGCGTGGTGCGATGCTGGAAACATGTGGTCAAACATTATGCAATATCACTGACTGTTTAGTCGTTGCGGCGCCGTAACGGTCCTTCGGCAAAACACGCTTAACCGCGTGATATTGCCACGCTTAAGGAGGTGAAACAGGCGCTGGTGGCGCCTAAAATAGCCGCCTGGAATGAACTAACCGCTAGCGCGAGGAATCACCACATCAAAGGGCCGACTTGCGCCTAATAAGACTTCATTTTTCGTATACCTTACCACGTTTAGTTATCTTTGATCGAAATCCTGAATAATTTCGGGGTATTTAGATCCATAAAGCAAATTTATCTTGTCCGTATCTTGATGGTAAACGTTTGATCGTAAAGATAATGTTATTTTAGTTTCGTTTCGAAAGTGACTGTAAATTCGCGTTTGACGCAATTTCTTTACGAGAAAAATATTATAATAAATCGTTTATATAATTTTAGTAATTTTTTAGAGACCAATTTCCGAGTTCGAGGAAGGTTTAATGACGTGGAAAATGTGACACTTCGCTTACGGGCGTCAAATTATTCACAGTTTTATTGTGGGCCGGCGGAATTTACATGCACAGCTGCCTCGCACCGCCTCGACATTTCTCGGACGCCTCTTAGTAGGTAGCATAAACGTGCTAAACTACATACATATTTACCGCTGCGTTTTGTTCTAAGACGAGAAAAATAACACCAACTGCACTCGACGCGATTGCATGCCGCGTCATCGAGCGTGTTAGCTTATTTCTCTCATTTGTTATTCGCAAACATTCAGCCTGTAGGGTATTGTTAAGACAATGGGTCTTAAATTTGTTTATTGATTTGAAATTGTTCCATACAGTTCAGAGCTATAGACGTAAAAACTTTGTGAGCAATGTGTTCAATAAAAGTGTTTTTACCTTTGCGGGTATTTTTCCTTTTATTATAACGTCGCTTAAATGCTAAACCGCCGCATCACAAAAAAAATTCAAAAATGTTTTTATTGCAAAAGTGAGTTGAAAAACGGTCAAACTTTAATAGTACAGGAAGACACCTAGCGAGTTGGCATTACAAACATACCTGTTTGGCATTCTGCACTTTCGTGGCTAACTTTTGAGCTAAACGGTCTTTTTGTGAGTTGTGTCACGGCAATCTTCGCAAGCGCACGTCGCTATTAGGCAAAAGGGTCATGTCGCAAAAACTCCCTTCAAAAAAACTTTAATGGTCTAAATAAAACAATATTATGTACAATGTTAAAAAATGAGGTCGAAAAGTTTGATCGCTTGTCCTGTAAAAATGTTACTTTTGACATGCGGCCGTTTAGCATTTAAGCGAATTATATGAATTATACAATGGTATGTTTAAAACATTGTAGTCATATTTTACGTAGTTACCTAACTACAACGTGAAACGGTTACTTTGTTAACATAACTTTAAGTGTTCTGCTAATTAAAAACTTATATTGAAGGTTTTTTGGCAAACTTTGCACTTTACATAACATTCCACAACACAGAAGCAGACAGATAAATTCAATTGAATAAAACGATCTAAGGGACGGAAGGAACAAGTCGTGTTGGTATGTGACACGTCTATCTATAGCATTTCCAGTGCCACTGAGAACTTTAAATTGCAGTGATTTAAAGCACCCTCAGACAAAAGTTGACAAGTCCCATGTGCCTATGATTTCACCAGCACCTTTACTTCCAAAATTGGAACGCAATAATGCTTACATTAATGCAGAAATACATAAAATGGCAGTACTTCTCTGAAAGAACTCTTCCACAAAGGAACTCTGCTACTAAATTATGGTATGATTGATTTTGTGAGTTAAACAAAGCCGCTATCAGTAGGTATCTACGAGTCGAGTCCGTATTGGAACGGCTACCTGAACACATGAGATAGTTGATTGAATACCTTTATATCGCACGTTTGTAACCAGTGGAACTTTTCCTGGCGTCTTCAAATACATGAAACCACCGCTATGGGTCGTGATTGGTTCAGTAGGCGTCTATTGCCGTCCAGCAAGGCAATGCTGCGAGTTTAATGGGAATTTTTGAGAGCTGGAGTTTTTTTAGGTGAGGTTTATTATTTTTAGTTTTATTGTTATTCCTGTCTACAATTTATCATTGATTTTTAAAGAAGTTTTATTAAAAAAATGTCAGTGGGGCCACGAGCCCAAAAATTTACTCGTTAAAACTAAGAAACTTGAAAATCCTACTAGACCCACTAGTGAAACCAAGCAGTTGGTCCAACAGTCTTATACATGGTAAATTTAACCATTTCACATACAATTTGTTAACCAATGGAATGCCTAAAATACGTTACGTAGCTTGACTAGATTTTGTGACGTCATCATAACATTTAAGAACCTCGTGTTTACTTTTTATAATACAAAATATTAAGTCAACTAAATAAAGTAATGATAACTTTTCGAGATAATCTTTCTTTTAAGGTTATCTATGTTTTAATTGTTTATTACTTTATTTTAACTATACTGTAGAATAACAAAGACATATTGTTGAAACATTAGACGATACTGTGAAAGGGTGTGAACGAATCGAAATGGAATTTCTGATAACGGTAATTGGACCACACTAGTTGAATTCATTTTGTCATCAATATCTCTATTGTATACGGAAGCCTGTGAATTGAACAAAATGATAAATGCTTGTTTAGAGTTAGTCAATAAGGAGAACAAGACTAGGACTTAGCTCAAATACATTACGTATTAAAATAATGATAAGTAAATTCATTTCCATGCGCGTGTGTTACGATAAAAGTATTAAACCGTTCATGGACAGCAACGGCTTGTGACGTAAAATTAAATATCACAATATCATAGTACGGGGTATTCCCTTGTTCTATATGGATCTTACAAAAACCAACCGCTTTACAGTGTCATTTCCAAGAACTTTCTGTGTTGCTGCCACCTACTGGTTCTCCTTAGAGAAGTATCAACAAAATACTGAAAAAATTTAATTATTTACACGCACACATTTGTGGACTTCATATTTAAACAGTAAGGTGGACACCGGCGTGTTTGTATGAAGGTATGTAAGGACATGTGCCGTTGAAGTTTCTTTAAACCAAAAGTAAATGCTTTTTAAAGTAATTCAATATAATACAACAGCAATTATCCTTCTACTGTCATGGCCGTACTTTCTTTTATACAAGAATGTTGACGGGTTCCAGCCGTCATGTGACAAAGCGTAATTTTATGTTTAACCATATAAGCACCACGGCACAAAGAAAGGTAGTGACATTGACTGCAGTACTATTTAAATACTGCCCACGAGCGGGTTAATCAATATAAGACAATATTACATACATTGATTGGTCAGATCCCGAAGTAAGTAGCTAAAGCACTTGTCTTATGGAAATCGGAAGCAACGACGGTACCACGAACACTCAGACTCGAGACTATGTAGAAAAGTTAGTGGTCTACATTGAACCAGTCGGGGATCCAAGCTGGAGCCTTAGACATGGCGGCACCATGAAAACCAGTGTACAAGCTACTCGAGCACTGCGGCCGTCGAAAATAAAAGAGCTTTCACATCCGATTTCTATCCTACTACTTATTTATTTCATTTCTACCTACCTTCTTCCGTAGTCGAGTGGTTTGCACAATATTTTTCATGGTATCGCTATCTCTAAAGTCCCGGGTTAAATTCCCGGCCGGGTTAACGTAGAAAACTAACTTGTCTATATTGTCTCGGGTCTGGGTGTTTTTGGTACCGTCTTTGTTTCCGATTTGCATAACACAAGTGCATTAGTTACTTACTTTGGAATCAGTGCATCGTACGTGATGTTGTTTAATTTATTTATTCACAGTATATAAAGTCATGGGTTTGAACCATTTGCTTCATTATTATCATTATTGTACATTAGATAATTTACTAGTCCAGGTTCCATTAACAGTAATTTCTTTACTTTAAAACTCTAAGTTACGAAACACGCAATTCGCACCTTAATAAACCGAACTTTCCCTTTGCTTGGTGAACTCGTAAATATATTTTTTATTACCTTTGCACAACCCTAGCGTTAAACCGTGTTTAAACTTTGATCGTCGGCCGCAGCATAACATAAACTAAACTTTTGCTGCTCTTTCGACCATTTTGACATCTCTATTTCTAACTTCAAAGTTGATCCGTGTTACTAACACATTGGGAATTTATTTTTCTGTCTGTGTTTTGGCGTCAGGTTGCCAAGGATAAAATGTGACAATTGAAAGAAATATGTATAATGATGATAAAGAATTATTTTCAACGAGAAACCTGCGAGTAATGATCCCCAATGTTATACAGAACATCTACACTACATCTTGAAAAGTGCTGAGAACAAAACAATGAAATGTTGTATACCCAACTGAAACTGCTTTTAAAGTATTATGAATTCGACAGCGTAGAGGAATTTCTTTTAAAAGAACTTGGATTTTTGTGGTAAGCGACATACCTGTTCACAACAGTTGCAGTGCCACTCAGAGCTTTAAATCGCAAAGATCTGAGGGGCATTGCTACTGCGGCTGCCATCCTGAGACATAACTAAAACTGCCGTGTGCCTGTAATTTAACCAGCACCCTTACCCTTCAAACCCGGAATATAGTACTTCCTTGGAAGAACTCTTTCACAAAGAGCTCTACTGCTACCAAATCGTTGTAATTTTGTTCTATATAAACTTTTCTTGTTTTAAATTAGTAACGATCATCTATCGTCATTGCATTCGAAGTTGTGATATTGATGTCAAGTAAATAATTACATTTTATTCTCAAAATTCCATTATCTTAACGACTTTGTTGAAATAATGTCTAAAACAAATAAATTTGGTCTAAGAACACCTTGTAGGACAAGATAGTTACCTCAAATTTTAAAGCGATTGGATTGCCTCCAGGTTCTTTGGTGTTCAGACAATAATAACAAGTAAAAGGTTCTAAACGTTATGACAGCAGTTCTAGATGTGACAGGGGATTTCTCTTCGATTTTTATTGCTGCAGTCCATTCACACGATCGTCACTTTATTGTCACTATAGATCAACGATATTAACGTAGAAATCTTTTTTAATGCTACCTTCAAATTTTTATGCAATCCTGGTATCTTTTATATAAATTCAAACCCAAAACTGATTTTGCAAATAATCAAATGTAAATTATGCACATCTTAAATTCTGTTTTATTAAAGTGAAAAATAAACAAAAGATAAATGAGCTTTGTAACAAAGAAAGAGTTAAACAAAAGGAAATATGAGGTGGAAATAGGCAATTAAAACGATTGCCAAGCTCATTCACGGCGCTTTCTCTAAATACCCATTGTGTTTCAAATCCTCCATCGACGACATCATTCATAAGCTTCCAAAATGTTCCCTCAACAATAATCTCTTGGCCGCTTTGCAAAGCCGCTTCCGCCGCGTACAATAGATGCATGCAAACTTCGTGAAATGGGTAAAAATAATCCTCTGCCCGAGCCCAATACATCACGTGAACTGTCAGTCGAGACCGCACGAACAAAAATATTCCATTGTAAGCGAGAGACCACGCTTTGTCGGAAACTTTCGCAAAAACTTGTGCAATTTTGGCAATACACGCACCGACGCCAACAAAAACTTCATCTAATCCTCCCATGTCAAACATGTTTTCACACGAGATGTCTATTTCAACTATCCCATTCAATTACCCACCGAAATGTAACTACTTGTTATTGTTAACTCGTAAATCAACGTCTGTCTATTAATGATTCCTGCAATTAAAAACTAGCTCAACTGTCGTCACGTAAGCATCTCGGAGTTCTTAAATTAGAACTTAAAAACCACATCGCCATCGCAACCCACAATTAATCAATTTGAAATGTGGAACGTCCCAAGCGTTCATATTTTATAAGCAACGAGCGATCAATCGCGCTTTGTGTGGGTCCAATACTCGTCGACACTTCCCTCTCAACTGCAACATAAATATAGGTAGCTCTTGTCAAAACAAACATTATTCAAAAAGCATGTATTCATTTATTTTTCTAATAACGCCCACGGCTACAAAAGCTACCGTGTGTGATGTTACGATGAGGCTTCGTGAGAATTTCTTCTGAATAACTCAGGTTGTGTTCTTTCATTTTTACTATTAAGGTACGACTTGGTGACGTTAACTATATAGCACTTTCCAAATTTCAGCAATTCATACACAGGTTTCCTGGAACTAAAATATGAATTTCAATAGTATTATTAACAAGCAGTGTACACAATAAATATACCTTGTTAGCGCTGTAGTATGTGAAAAATAAACATCTTGAGTACCAGGTTTAGTAGTTTGCTAAAGTTATCTTGCGCCGCGCCTTGAAGAGTCAAGTGTAAATACTAAAGCTGAGTGTCGCTACATTTCTAATGACCATGTTGACACGATGCATTAACTTCAAAAGCCATATTAAGGGATTTAGGATAGTCAAAACTGGCTTTTATTCGGCCACCTTTTCTTGGAATACGTCAAGTAAACCTTTTTAATTCTTAAATCGAACAGTCAACGTCGTCCTTTAAAGGCGAAATATTAAATTTTAAAGCAGTAATAACAGATGTTCTTCTTTTATTGGAGAAAGTATTTCTCTACAATACGCTGGACCTTTATGGTCTATACCATCTTTTCGTTCCCTTCTATAGAAGATTTTGATTCTATATAATACGCCTAATATATTAGGCGTATTTAATGTCACATCACTACGTTTTATTAATGCCATATAAATGTTCAAAACTTTCGTGATATTGCCTTTGTAATTAAATTTAAAATTAAAGAAGACTGACATCGAACATCGTGTTCAGTATAAAATATTTTAGTATAAAGTCTCGCATAATTTTGCACAAATTCACTGGTTTCCACAACAATTTTCGAGCATGTAAATCCGAGCGTATTAAAAACTTGGCCGCGCTTCTGCCGTTGTTCCAATTATGCTCTTTTACGAACATCACTTTATGACTTTTTGCGAATTATTCTATACACAGTGATGGCTTAGTTATTACTAGGTACGCGAGTTTATAAGCATAACCCTCTAACTATCTATTATTGGAATAATCAACCAAAAATTATTTTCTTTTCAATTGAGCCAAAAAAAGTTATGGGCTAAAACCGTCTCCTTGTAGAACGCTGTATTTAGCTATAATAGTGAACTGTGGTTTAAAATGCTTCTTTAGAAAGACAGCTAACTCAAGATGTATAGTATATTGTATAAAACGTTCATCTTGAAGTACACCGTATTGGGCCAGGGTGATGACCTATTCTCTAAAAACCCTTGGGGTAATGAATTACTACGTAAACAATCGACCAACACTTATATGAATAATTCCATATGTGACTCAAAAAGACTCCATTGTTTATATTAAGGGTTACTTTTGGATGCTGTCATCGCTCAAGTGGCAATAAATTATTCTTAACCTTGGCCGTGATTGTTTTGGTTAACCATTCTGTTAAGTGCACATGGTGCACCGTGAGAACTGGTAGTTTAATAGGTTATGAACTACTAATTTTAAACAACAAATATTGATAACTATTGGTACCTAACTGTATTTATATGGGATGCTTATCTATCATATTAATTATAATTGCATCTGTCAATGAATTTACTTCTTTTTTAATAAATGAATAAGTATTCATTACATAATTTTCATATCATCCTGTAGTCGAACCTGTTTCATTCCTTTAATTTCAATTTCTGTTTGTATTTCTTTTAATTCATGTACTGTGTATATTGTTGTGTGTGTGATGCATGACAATAAACATTTTATCTACCTATCCATTTATCGAGAGTTAGCCATTTAAGGAATAAATACCAAAATTTAAAAATATATATATTTCGAGTTAATCTTCTTATGGTAAGTTAACTGCTATACATACGCCATCTCTAAAAAGAAACACTACTATGGTCAGCATGCGCAGCGATGTTATAAAATTGTGAGCTAAAGAACTTACCTTACATTTTGTTAACGTGATATCGTCTCGAGCCATCTTTTGCACTCTTATTCCGCGGACTTAAAACTTTTTCTGATCAGTTTAACGCAATTTCGTATCGTAGTACGGTAAGTTCCTTTGTACAGTTAGATACCTATTGCTGCTGAGATCTCCTGGATTCATCCATTTAGTTTAATGGTGATACATATTTTCGTCTATCCAATAATAAACCAATCATTTGCAATGATAATTCAATGTTGTACTTTAGGCAATTTCCCAATGAAATTATAATTCCCAGTCAGAATAATCAAAATTCTGGCTGCAATTGAAATCAATTCTCGAATTCGAATTATTTCGATAATTCATCTGCGTCAGATTCAATTTCCGAATGAAATTGTACTTAATTAGCATTAGTAAAATGATAACGAGCGACATCGTGTATTAGGCTGAACGATGGGTTTCGAAATGGCTTTCTAATGGCTCCAATAGTAGTACTGACGCTGTTAAAACAAAATTATAGTGTTGTTTATCTATTTCGACACCATTCGCTGTCCGCTTCTGCACCGTTGTCATAAACCTCGTAAACAGAGTGAAATACATCCGTTATCATTATGGCATTTCTAGTTTATTTATTGGAGCATATAATCCGGTATATTCTGGTTTTATTTATAGCTCGTGTCCCTTGGTATCTTATCTCACGCTGCGGCTACTGCGGCATCTCATTACATGGAATAGCTTTATCAGTTTTCTTATGAGTCGTTAAAGTTTTTACAATGTTATTAATGCATATCATGTTTGATATCTTTTATAGATTGTTTTTATAACTTTTTTGGTGTTTTTTTAACGCTTTAGTTTTAATATAACTAATTGTATATTTGTTAGGTTCATTAATCTTTCAAAAATTTTAAATTAATTTAAACACTTCTTAAAATTAAATATTACAATAGCTGTTTATTACTTTCGTTGTGATTCAAGTAATCTACAACAGGTCCTTAATTAGAGTATCTTCTTCTTCGTCAATTTCACTCAGTGCTGTGCTTCCTCTACGACCAGGGTTTAGGCCATAATCCACCACGCTGACACAATTACGAAGTTCACTCCTTCTTCGACACGCAGATTTCATTCATGACGTGGGTGCTGGATGAGGACGTCCGGACTCGGTTTCGATTCCCCATTAGGACCAAATTAAGAAATGAACTTCTGAATTGGTTCTAGCCTGAATGTATCTGGTAGTAACCTGGAGTAAATTCAGCTGCTCTGGTACTCACTAGTTCAGGAAATTCTCTGACACATTATTATTATTGTTGTGATATCATCACGGTGTGTTATTTCATCATTAGCGAAAGATATTGCTACTAAATATTCACAAATGTAGGTAACTCATAAATTCAAGTTTTTTTTATGATAAGGCGTAAGCGATACGCCTGTCCATAACGGTTGCTGTACCGCTCAGAGTTTTAAATCGCTCTGTGGGGCATTGCCACTATATCTGTCACCTTGAAACATACGTTGATAAGGCCCATGTGCTTGTAATTTCATCAGAACCCTTCAAAACTGGAACGCAATAATGCTCACATTATTTTTGGTGGCAAAAATAGATATGGTTGCAGTACTCATTCACAAGGCTGCTTTCATGAGCTACCATCGCTTTTTTTTTAAGCTCTGGTAACCCATGCGTATCGTACACCGCTTCATTGTTGTATCGCTTGAGAATTTACAATGTAATAAACAAACAAAAGTGTTAAGCATGTAGGTATCGTGACCGACTCGTAAACGGAAGTTACCATCAAGTGCAGTTGAAATCTAATTTGAACCAATGGGATCGGGGTCACTTATAACCAATTCAATAGCGTACAAGGGTTATAATTTAGAAATGTTTCCATGAACACACCCGCACAGTTTGAACAAGTATTAAAATGTTTCAACTGATTTCGTATTCAATTAAGATAGGGTTAACGCATTTAAAAGCAAATATTTTGTTTTCAATCAATATTGACAGCTTATTGATGGGTAGATCAATGAAGTAACTGTCAGTTTTAATTTGAGCTTCCTTGTTGTTTACGCTTGCGTGTGTAATTTGCCCTTTTTGTACACGCATTTGTTTTGTTAATACTGTACTTGTAATTTTATTATGATCCGGTAAAGCCTTGATGTTTATTTTATAGTTTGGTGTTTAAAACGGCTTCTTATTCATTATTCTACGAGGAATCTGCGTTCCAAATAACAAATAGGATCACCTCGAACCTGCGCAGCATTAAAATTAGCAATGTACTTAGATTAAACTTTGTCTTCTTCACGATAAGGTTAAACTTATACAAATAATTCGTAACAAGATATAGTTAGCAGCAGCGCTGCTTGTCGAGCTCTTTGCAAAATACAATACAATAATATAATACATTATCTACAAGATAAAGTACAAATTTCTTCAGATGCGAAATAACAAAATAGTAAAACTGCGCAATGCATCTTGCCATACAATATGTAACTTAGCTTCTCAAGAATAAAGGTCGCAATTTTTAAGTTTTTATTGAATGTTTCACTATCATGATAATCAATTATTTTTGTGATATTTATTAATGCAAAGATCAAACACCAAGACAAATCCTTCGATACGGCTGGATTTGAACCAACGTCTTCCAACAAACCGTACTGGATGCAATGCCAACTAAGCCACGAACCAGCGGACTTGTTCCAGGTCTCTGTTTTTGGTTTCCAACGCCTTTCTTTGCCGTACCGCCATCTGTAAGAGGAAATAGATTTTTCTTAATAATGGTCGTCGTCTCAAAATGACGCAATGCTATGCATAAACAAGCAATACAATATAAACTTTATTTTCTGTATGATAAGGTTACATTTCTGTAAACTAAAAATGAAAAAGAAGATGCAACAAGCGCCTCGCTGCTAAATTTGAGGCGACTGGTAAAGTTACGAAAACGTAAATATATCAAATGCCATTCACTTTTTAAAATTTCAAATATTTGAAATCACTTAAATGCTTGACATGACGTTTGAGTGTCATTAAACTCGGACGACTTTATTATTATTCCGGTGATCTCATCTTCAAAAGTTTTATTTCCCAACACATGTCTCCTTCAATTTCGACACTATAAACATGACAAGTCTTCGCTGTATTTTAAAAAGTGCGATTTCAACGTCCAATCATATTTAAGATTTATTATAAGCCTTACGTCTAAAGCTTAAAGTTTAATTTAATGAAGATAGATTAAATATTTTTGGACATGTTAAGATGGGTTGAAGAGTTTTGTAACGTCTATTTGACAGATGTTTACGGTCTGCTTAATAATCTAAATAAATATTAGGGCCAAGGAAGTGTCGCCGCTCGCCAGGGCCTGTTTGAGGGCTACCCGTGGCTGTTTATTTGTATAATTTGATTATGAAGGCCTTCTGGCGTTGGCGTTTTCAAACAGTGAGATAATTCTGTAATCCTCTACTCTTTAGGTTAGGTTGTAGCAGTAATTTTAACATGAATTTAGATTATTCTTAGGAATGCCAGAACCTTCAAATTTAACTCTATTTTTTTTAAATAATATCAAGTGACGTGACGAACGAGTCGTGCGCACGATGGTGAGCTACACGCCTGTCCATAACAGTTGCAGTGTCACTCAGAGCTTTAAATCGCAAAGATCTGAGAGGCACTGCCACTGCACCCTGAAACATCAGTTGACAAGTCCCATGTGCCTGTAATTTCACCAGCACCCTTATTACCCTTCAAAACCGGAACACAGTAATGCTGACATTACTGCTGAAATAGGTAAGGTGGCAGTACTTCCCTGGACGAAGTCTTTCACAAGGAGCTCTACTGCTGATAAATAACAACGCACACACTCATAGCCCCCAGGGAAACCCTGTATTGCGAGTGCAATGGACATACACATAGACAACCACCAATTACACCCGAACGCACTAGAAATAAATGTAGGACATGCAAATATTTCTCCCGATCAGAATGGTAACCGTTCGGCCCCATATGCAGTTTAACGTGTTTTGCGTTACCGGTGTTCTTGCAGTAACAAGTAACGGATACGTCCCTCTGTTGGACAAGGGTCTCTTCTCACGCGGTGGTTTAAGGCTTTATAGTCCGCCACGCTGCCCTAATGCAGCTTGGACACGTCAGATGTTTTTCGAGAGTTGCGAACCTTCTTCGCCGTGCGAGTTTCTCACTACGTTTTCCTTCACCGAAAAGCTCATGGTAAATTTCAAATAAAATTTTACACATCAATTCAGAAAACTCAGAGGTGCGAGTCCGGATTCACGGCTTTTAATAACAGTAACTGATAGGTCATATCAAATCTTCCATGTTAAAGTCATAAATACTAAATACTTTTCTATAAAAGTGATAAAAAACTAACATATCGTATATCATATTTGGCATTTGCTATGTGGCATGTATATGTTTTTAAAAATCTATTATGTAAGTTTTAAAATATTAATTTGCAAATTTAGCCACTTTTCACTTACGGTTTGTTTTGAAGTTTTCGTCATTCCATTAGTTCGTATTTTTTCCAAACCCTTATCCTTTTATACATCATTATAGAATGATTAAAAAGTGCTACGTTCGAGTACCTCCGGTTCGAAGCGCTCTCGTTGCAAAACCCGTTGTCTCTTGACAGTCGAACGAAACTCGACGAAAACGATAGTAGGGGTAACTATGTTCGTTACCCCCAAAGGTGGGGCCCGGGGCCACGTTAACTGGTTACGTATTATTGAATAAAGGCTTTCCTTTGAATTTCATAAGCCCTTTTGGGCTTACGAGATTGGACATTAAAATTAAAATTGGATAACGGTAGACCAGAGGTGGAAGCCTACTGGGAGAACGGTCGCTTCTCATTTGCGAGGTAGTTGGTTCGAATCCCTGTGGCTTACCTGTAACTTTTATGTTTAAAATACTCACATTTGAGAATTTTAGTGTATAGAAGAATCTGTCACTGAGAAAAACATCGTTATAAAACTTGCTTGTCGAAGATTTTTTTTTATAGGTAATATGAAGTGACGGGGCGAACAAGTCGTCGACCTGATGGTAAGCTACACGCCTGTCCATGACAGTTGCAGTGCCACTCAGAGCTCTAAGATTTGAGGGGCACTGCCACTGTGCCCGTCAGCCCTGGGACATAAGTTGATAAGTCCAATGTATCTCCTCTACTTTTTTTTTATTAATTGACCGAGTACGCAATAATATAAATATGGGGAGCAAAACAATCAGGCTCAATGCAACCTGAGAAGTGGGTGAACGTCGTTACTCTTTGTGTAATGTGTTGGCGGGACGACCTTGATGGGTTAAACAGGGAGTGGTGGAAGATTGGCAAAAACAGAGGGCAATGGAAGATTTTGGGAGAGATTTTTGCCCAAAACTGGGGCATAATATGTTAATTAAATCGCGTTTGGCCTCTAACTCACCTGATAAAGAATGTAAAACCTGATAAAATAAAGTCATCGATGAGCATTTCCACCTAAATAATGCCCATTCACTCTCTCCTTGAAAAAGCCTAAGTTATTCCGTTCAGGCTTTAGGCGTTAAAGCTTATTCAAGCCTTCAGGCATGGAATTTCACCATTCTGTTGAATGTCCACAACATGGGGGCGATCTTAGACAACACCTGGTCCCAGTGTAATGGTTTAATGATAATAATGTTGAACAATCAGCAATAATTTGCAATTAATAGCGCACGAACGCCATGGATGTTAATAACATTTGCGAGTAGTTCTGTGTTCCGTATAATTATTTAGGTTACAAATTAAATTTAGTTTGAATTTGTTTACCAACAATAGCGATTTTGTTTTGTATTTATCTAAGCGAATTAAAAAAACAAGTAGATAAACTGAATTAATTAGCAGGTGGCTGTAAATTGGGAGCGTTATGTAAAGAATTTCCTTTGCACAACACTTGCGTGACAGAAAAAATAGAACACACACGAATTCATACGATCTCAAAGAATTGATATTCGCCCGGGTCACACTATGCGATAACAAAACAGTGCTTTCCTATTTATTTAGTTTTTTTTTTTTCTAATAATATACTTAAATCGTTCTGTACAGTACTGCCACCTTACTTATTTCTGCCGCCAAGCAGTGATGTCAATATTACTGTATTCAGGTTTTAAAGGGTAAGGGGTGCTGGTGAAATTAAAGGCATATGGGACTTGACAACTTATGTCTCAGGGTGACAGGTGCTGTGGCAGTGCACCTCAGTTCTTTGCGACTTCAAGCTCTGAGTTGCACTGCAACTGTTATGAACAGTCGTGTAACTTATTATCAGACGCACGACTTGTTAGTCCCATCACTTGGTATTATTAAAAAAAAAACTTGTTAGAGGCATTCAGATATTTTGTTTTCAAATGTCATCTTCAAGTAGTTATAAATGTTTCTTATTTGATTGCTTTTATATATTAGACAATATCACTTACGTTGCTCTGTTCTCAAAGTAAGTAGCTAAAGCACTTGTGTTATGAAAATTGGCAACATCGACGGTACCACAAACACCCAGACCCGAAAGAATGAATTAATGACTGAATGCATTAAATATTCTTTCTCTCACATTAAATATTACAATGACAACATAGAAGAGTAATGTAAGTATCACAATAAGATAATGTACAATAGGCGGCCTTATTGCTAAGTAGCCATTTCTTTCAGGCAACCTTAGGATAGAAATCGAACAGTTGGAATGGGGGATTGCAATGAGAGTGGTTTAAAAACAAAAGTTAGTTTTACATTGATCCGGCCGGGGATCGAACCCGGGATCTCAGAGATTGTGACACCATAAAAACTGGTGTGCAAGCCACTCAACTTGCAGACAATATGCTTTGTTGTGCACAGGTCTCCTTCAAGGAGAGCCTTAATGCCATTAGTCACTACGCGTGCTTAACGTTTATTCAAGTCGTCAACTTCCAATTGTGTAGCAACCATTCTTCTACTAGACTACCACCGCTCTATAAACTTTTACTCACTCTCCAAATGTATTAAGCAAAATCCTAATCTTGTTTCTCAATTTGTTACAGATGAAACAGCGGCGGGAATGTGTCGTCAGCCCATACAAAAAGCATAAAACAAATGAAATGAATACGTGGCTTTAAAACGACAACATGGACACCTTGGCTTTGGTGACGTCACTGGTGGGGCTGTTTTGCTTAATCCCAGGTAATAACTGATCAAGTTCATTAAGTACTGGTTATTTTTGAACATTTTTGTTTAAATTTGGAACACTAATATTGATATAAGTATTAATTTAAAATACGCCAGTGTAGCTCT
The DNA here is from genome assembly GCF_003589595.1 of Hyposmocoma kahamanoa. Taxonomy (NCBI): domain Eukaryota; kingdom Metazoa; phylum Arthropoda; class Insecta; order Lepidoptera; family Cosmopterigidae; genus Hyposmocoma; species Hyposmocoma kahamanoa. The sequence continues at coordinate 1,180,670 of NW_020653611.1, read as the reverse complement.
TGCTTATGTTTGTTATTTTATTTTATGAGACCAAGAGTCGGGATGAACAAGTCGCGCACCAGGTAATAAGTGACACGCCTGTCCATAACAGTTGCAGTACCACTCAGTGCTTTACATCAGAAAGATCTAAGGGGCACTGCCACTGCGCCTGTCACCCTGATACATTAGTTGTCAAGTCCCATGTGCCTGTAATTTCACCAGCACTCTTCAAAACCGGAACGCTATAATGCTCATGTTACTGCTTGGTGGCAGAAATAGGTATGATTACAGTACTTCCTTGGATGAACACTTTCACAAGAAGCTTTACTTCTTGTAGCACTTAAAGGGTGGTGATTTCATCATAGTATTTGTCTAGCCAGTGAGAGACATGTGAACGCATAGATTTTATATATGCATGTACATAAAACTGATACTACCGCCATCGTTTTAGCGTTCAATCTTCTTATTGTTCAAGACGTAATGTGAGCTCTACTGCGTTCGGGTTTAGAAGCTGCTGGTGAATTAACAGACACATGGGACTTGACAACTTATGAGTGACGAGCGCATTGGCATTGTTCCTCAAATCTTTGTGATTTAAAGCTCTGAGTGGCACTGCAACTGTATTGGATAGGCGTGTCGCTTACCACCAGGCTTACGATTTGTTCATCCCGTGTCTTGGTATCATAAAAAAAATACACTATAATGCGTGCCATTGTGCACCAGACGTACAGGAAAAGGAAGATCCGATCCGAAGGAGGTGATCCAATCCGGTCATTAGCATCTAATCCGGTCCGAAAAAATATTTCTTTACGTATTAATTAAATTTTTATTGAATTGATATTCAATTATTTTTTGTGAAATTACTCCACTAGTTTGTTATAATTATTAATACAAAGATCGAACACTTAGAAAAAATTCCTTCGATCCGGTCGGATTCGAACCGACGTCTTCTTGCATACCGTGCCAGACGCTATACCAACTAAGCCACGGAACGAACCAACGGACCTCACGAATTTTTCTATGTGCTTGCGTCGTGTCTTTGTACTTGGTCTTTCAACGACTTTTTAGTCGTAGCGCCATCTATGAGAAATCTATGACAGATTTATCACCCAGTTAGTACCTTTACAGCTACCAGTCCTGGCGACAGATGTCGCTATTTCTTTATGTGTAATAATCGCGTAAACCTAAGAACTCGTTAAATGTTAATGATTGTGACAGCATTTAAATTGTATAACAACCAATTTGTGATGAAAATATAAAGTAAAACAATAAATAATAATATACGTGGCTCAACTAGCTAATAGCTCAACACCCTCTGAGGGTTCGTCCCCCACACTATTCCGATATTTAGTGCCTTGCCGTACCATCTTAGATTTGTGGCACCACTTACCGAAGCCGAATATAAACGTGACATTTGAACAATATTGCTGGAATTTGTCAATCGCTGCTAAAAACACTGAGGGTGAGTTTAAGAAGCTTTATAACTCATGCGTTTGTATTTTATTTATTTATTAATGTTGTATTTTATACTGAAATACGATAGCTTGGTATTTGAGAGGTTTAGTTTCGAGGTTACGTATATTTTTTTGTCAATATGCTCGTTACTAAACTAATAGTATTTTTTCGCCGAGTGGCCTAAGTTATAGGTACGAGATTTTAATACGTAGTTATGTAACGATTGCTTTTTCTAAGAATAAATTAATTAACGAAACGGAACCATAACCAACAAACGCATTTTTTTTTTATAAATTTTAACCCATTTATTAGTGTAAGCAAAGGTTCCGCCATCCTCTTTATGTATTTAGACGAAAACCAAAAAAGCTACAAAACAAAAAACCAAAGAGATAGAATAGAACTGGCCAAGTACCGTATATATTTTTTTAATTAAGATTTATGGCCCGTTTGCAAGATTTTTAGGCCAATTTAACCAATCAGGAGACAGCATAGCGTTTGAGTATCGTAATGTTTGAGTATGAGTATATTAATTGATATTTTAATTAGCAAAAATACGACGTTCTTTTTTTGAAACTCTGTGTACAGAACTTTAATTAAGTTTTTTAACTCCGTGGTGAGTACCATACACAATAGAATTTTGATCCAGAACTAAAAAGAGCGCCTATATGATATGCTTTATGAAAATTAAAACAAACGCGAATTAACATTAACAAGTTTTATTACGCACTAAAATAGTGTTATTTCTAAATAATTTCTGCTTACTCCTCATTTATCTTTTTTTTTTTATAATATCAAGTAATGGAACGGACAAGGCATGGGTTTGGTGGTAAGCTACACGCCTGTCCATAACAGTTGCAGTGCCACTCAGAGCTTATAATCGCAAAGATCTGCGTGACACTGCCACTGCCCTCGTCACTCTGAGACATAAGTTGACAAATCCCATGTGCCTGTAATTTCACCAGCACCCTTACCCTTCTAAGCCGAAACGCAGTAATACTAAAATTACTGCTTGGCGGAAGAAATCGATAAGGTGGCAATACTTCCCTGTAAATATATTCACGTGAAACCAAATACTGTCATAATCCAAAATTGTCGAATTGCGAAAACACAAATTGCAAATTCCAAAAAAGGCTGAATGGATCTTATTCCGAATAATGTGATTATTTTTATTTGTACACTTAATTATCCATCTATAAACGAGAATATGTCGTCGGTATATTGTACAAATGTACATGTAAACGGTAGCATGTTTTAATAACGCCCACACTCATAGCCCCGCACTACAGAAACCCTATGTCGGGAGTGCCATGGACACACATAAAGACAATCATAAATTATACCCAAACTCACAAGAGAAACAAATGTAGGTCATATAAATTTTCTTCCGGCCCGGGAATCGAACCCGGGATCTCTGCGTGGTAAACCAGTAACCGTTCCGCCACAGAGGCAGTTAAAAAGTTTTAGGTTTTAACAACTGTTTTAAAATATTTATTTACTGTTTTAAAATTCAATTTTGATTTTAATTAAGTTGAAGTTTTAAAATTGAAATTGAAACAGGACGTAAATATTTTAAAACAGTTGTGAAAACTTAAAATATGCTCCACTGAAAAAAATTTTTAAATGTCGCTTACGGCTTTTTTACAAAAAGCTGACGCTGTCTCTCATATATATTAAAAAAAATATTATTTTTAATATATATGAGAGACAGCACCAATAGTCTTCTTGAGGTGGTAGCAGAGAGAATGGACACCCCAATCGTTAACTATTGGATGTCCATCCTTGTTCATGAAAATGAGCACTTTCATTCTTGTAACACAGTTCTAAGTACCTAGTAACACCATATGGACATAACTATACCTACTGTCTGAAATAAAAAATATGTCATTTCATTTCAATAATTATATTGGTTTAATTATTTTTAAATTTAAAATCCTGTTTCCTCAGTTTGAACTGCGATATACCCACAGTCTTTTCAAGTTCCGTTCCTCCATCACACATAGCGAGTAACCGCTAGAGATATAAACTCTTATTTATCTAGTAGCGGATAGAAACTTGAAGGAATAGATTTGCATAGAAGTGGAACCAGTGTCCGTAATAGATTGACTTTTTTTATCCCTAAGCCCTTACTAGGAACTGGAACAGTAATGTGTTTTTCATACCATATTATTCTAGACGCGGATTAAATTAACATTCTTTATTTTAGGTCGTGTTTATTTCGTTCCGAGATCGTAAATATATTTTATTATCCTGTTCATTCACGTTATATTTATAGTTTTTTTTTATGATATCAAGTGACGGGACGAGCAAATCGTACACGCCTAAGGGTAAGCGACACGCCTGTCCATAACAGTTGCAGTAGGTTTAAATCGTAAAGATCTGAGGGAAACTGCCACGGCGACAGTCGCTGTGAGACATAACGATGCCTCACTTTCTCAAATTCGTATCTTATAAAGAGTGATTCAGGAAATGGTAAAACTTTCTATTATTTTAAATTTTGGATGCGTTACATTAAGAATATCATTCAGAAATCAATCTGCAAGATTTGTACATACTATCCATTTTTTGCGTGTCAGTAACTTTGTGCTTTAAGATACGAGTTTGAGAAAGAAGGTGACGATAAGTTGAAAAGTAAAATAAGTAATTTCACCAGCTCCCATCTATACCTAAACAGTAATGCTTACATTACTTGTGACACGTGAAAAAGATTTCGTCCAGGGAAGTAATGCCACCTGTGTGTGTGGGTTACTTACTGTAGTCCGAAATGACGTTTTCCAGAAATAACGTCTGTTCGAAGTTTCATAACCTCGATAGTAATTTTGAGAGAAAAATGTTTTTTCTCTAAAACCTAACTTAACCTAACCTAACCGAACCTAATCGTGTCTTAGCGATAAACATCCAACATATCCTGAAAGAAGAACGGTTTCGTTATAATTCGGTTTTCGGTGTAATGAAAATTCGAACAAACGTTACTTCGGATAAAAAGTTCGAGTTTGTGATAGGTTACCGTGAGCATGACTGCGTTCCGGTTTTGAAGGGTAAGGTTGTTGATGGAATTACTGGCACATGGGACTTACAGCTTAAGTCTCTGGGTGACAGGCGCAGTGGCACTGGAATAGCTATGGATATATGAGTCGCTTGCCACCATGCGCACGACTTGATCCTCCCGTCACTTTATCATTACCTGTCTGCTTCTGTGTTTTCGAGCACATACAACCTGAATGCCTAAAGTGCATTTGAATAGGCAACTTCTGGACGAGCTTGTTGCATTGCAGACGCCATCTTTCCACTCATTTGCTACCATTTATCCATCACTTGGTATTTTATAAAAAATGTACTAAAAGCATTTTTGACATTTATGATACCTTATGGCTTTAAAACCAACGGTATGATATTGGTGTGACTAAATACATTTATTTGGTTAGTAACAATAATATATATACTCGCATTTCACACTTTCCACACATGTAGATTAGCCCCCTCAAAACACAAAAAGTTACTTAATATACCATAAAGTTTAGTAAAAAACATTGACTGCTGTAAAAAACTGATGTCTTCTAACAAACAGCGTGAAATGGCTCTCTAGAGACTCGTACAAAAGAACCCGTATCTTATTGGTTGAACTCATTAGGATAACAAAATACACATGCGTAAACTCCTACGCATGTTGCGCGCGTATTTTACAATCAAGGGAATCAGTAAAAACGTCCCAAAGAACTCCATCTGCGTTTTGTATCAGAAGTTTTACTTATAGTTCTTTCTTTTTTTTTTATGTAAAACAAATGAACGTTTGGCCACAAACGAAGTTTACTCGAATCTTGAATAGCCTTAATATGTAGCTTTTGCGTCAGGAAAGATGAAGCAAAGTGATTAGTGCAACTGAAGGAGCTTTTCCACCGGCGAAGTGAGACGAGGATAGTTTGTATGGAAAAATTTCAATTCTCTCCTAGCGTATTGTCGGTAGAAATAAACTGGATTGAAGAGAATGGGCGAGGCGAGAATTGAAATATTTGTTGATGTAATATTGAACCGTATTGCTGCCTACTTAGAGTATTATACAAACACGATTTCTCGCGCGAGCTCGCAAGCACCCGCACGATGTCGCGCTAGCTCACGATGGCTATCTGAAGTTTAAAAAAAAGAAGACTTTGTCTGGTTCTTCTTTAGTTAACATATTAAATAATAATAATTTACGGGACATGTTAGAGCGAGCCCGCGGCTATTTTTAATAGAAATAGGTTGGCGAGATTTCAATTCCCGTCTAACCTCGCCAGTAGAAAATCACCTTAAATGTTTATCAATAACATTAGGATAGAGTGTAGCTACATATTTATTGTAGACCGAAAGAGAAACGACGAGGGTGGAAGTGAATTGCAAACTTTCATATCTCTTTATTTATTTAATTGAATATATATATATATATATATATGGATATCATTGATGACCTTGGTGGCCTAATGGTTTGCACTGTAGGCGGTTCCGGGTTCAATTCCCGGTAGGACAAATTTGGTAAATTAAATTTTTTAATTGTTTATTTAGAGCAGTGCCCCGGAGTGAATTCCGTTGCTCTGGTGCAGTCGGTTTCTTCACTTAGGTATCCACTATTTGTATATCACTTAGTACAATAAGTGGATACCAAAGTGAGGGCACCAACTGTAGGTACCTACTAAATATCTGCCTGTCTAGCTCGTTCCCAATAGGTACGGACTGTCACGTCTGTCAATGGGACTACGGTGCGGATACTCTTTGACAAAATTCAACACCAAAACAACAAACACACTATCACTATTGACAGGTTTTTATTTGGAACATGTAGTTGCTGCGAATGTACTGTCTTTAAATTGAAGTCGTTGGATCAAACCAAAATGCGTGTCATGCTCTTACCCGATGTTCGTCAGACTCAGTATGCGTTGTCACCGCGTATTTATTGTCTATGGCCGTATCAAAAGGCACCCCAGGCGGTTATCAAAGCGTAAAGAAGTTAAGCTAATGTTAAACGACGCCTATCTTTTGTGTCTAATGCGTGATGGATGCTGCATGAAATGCGGCGAAAAAAAAGTAATAATAAAAATAAACAGAGTCAATCGGTCGGGGTGGTTTACAATGGGCGGTTATAGGCCCTTATTGTATTCAATCGCAGGAATTGAAAAATGGTTCGTATCTTTGATCTTGTTAAAAAAAATTGTGACTTTTATTAAGCGTGTGGAACCCCTATAAACTTAGAGGCCATGATATAACGCCATATATTTCTTTGAATTGCAAGCGGAAGTCGAAAGTGAAAAAAATTGTGTATTTCAGAAATAGATTGCCGCATTATAAGTAAAGATTTCTATCTCAAACGGTGATCCTAAATATAAATGTCACTCTTGTCGGTACAATGTTATCGGGGTGATCAACAAACCTTTTTTGGCGGGTCTCAAAGGCACCATGATCAGATTGGCCTCAGTTCGCGAACTTATTATTTATTAATTTATTATCCTTTTTATTTATTCAGTCGCGTCTCTGTTCGGCGACACTTCGAATGATTATTTAGATTTACCATGAATTGATGGGAAATAATAGGTTAGTGATATGCAATTGCAAAACGCATTGTAATTGCTGTGTGTTTTGCAATTGTACGTCACTAACTACAATTAATTAATTGTATTGTATTGACAGTATTGATGACATAGTATTCTGTGCCTCAGAAATACTGAATTAACGATAAACACATGTTGGTGACAGGCAATTGTAAAACTAGTGAAAATGTTATCAATCTTGACAGTCGTCGCCACAATTCATTTATATTGTATACGCTTCCATATTAAAATTTTAATACCGAAAAAAAAACTTTATACTAAAGGTTAAGGACTATACCTACAGTTTCTGATAATGATATCTGTGGGTACTTGGGTAACAAAAAGCCATGATAGTGAAAGACCTATATAACTCTTTCAGATTGTCTAGATCTATGGTAACTAATAAATATGTAAATGATAAATAATATCGTAAATGATAAAAGTATACAAATGTTTATTTACCTAGAGTTTCTTACTCATTCTTCCCAGGGAAATCTTTAGTAGCAGCATAACTCCTTGTGAAAGAGTTCGCCCAGGGGAAGTACTTAACTTTACCTGTCTTTGCCGCCAAGCAGTAGTATGAGCATTACGGCGTTCCGGTTTTTAATTTGCTGGTGAAATTACAGGCACATGAGACTTGTCAACCTACGTCTCAGGGTGACAGGCGAAGAGGCAGTGTCCCACAGATCTTTGTTGTTTTAAAGCTCTGAGTGGCACTGCAACTGTTATAGACTGGCGTGTTGTTTACCATCAGACGCACGACTAGTACGTCCCGTCACTTGGTGCTATTTAAAAAAAAAATCTGACATGGTAACGTTTAATCAATTTGACAATTTCAAGTGTAATTTGTTTACATATGAAATAAAGATTATTTTTGAGTTCAAGTTTAAAAGCTATAGTATCAAAATTGTTGTCGTCAAAAGCTTATATGCTACTCTAAGATAACATAGTCTTAATGGGATATAATTATCAAATGAATTGAGACAAATTGAGTTCTTTTTTCTTAAAACCTTTTTTCGTAAACTTTGTTTTTTTATAATGTGAAATTACAGGCACTTGGGCTTGTCAACTTAAGTCCCAGGGCGACGAGGGCAGAGGCCGTACCACTATTTATGATTTAAAGCTCTGAGTGGCACTGGAACTGTAATGGACTGGCGTGTACCTTATCACCAGGTGCACGATTTTTCACGTCTCTGGGTATAAAAAAAACAATTGCAGTGTCACTTAAAGTTTTAAAAGGGAAAGATCTGAGCGGTACTGTCACCCTGAGACATATATTGACAAGCCATGTTCATGTGCTGGCTGAAACAGGTATGGATAAATAGGCAATGGAGTGGAATTCCCTGTCTGTACACTTAAGAACTTGAGTATGTCAAACGTGACTATAAACCTCTCAAAGATTTTAGTGTCTTACTCTATGTTTATCTAAAAGAATTTGTTATGAATATGAAATAAAACAAAAATGGATAATGCTTTTATATTTTTGTTTTACCTTTTTAGCGACACCCTGTATATGCATTAATGGTACTCGTAGCAATCAAAACATGACTACGAACTGCATGAATAGGTTGGTGGCATCGCTATTTTGGGACTGCACATAAAAACTGATAGTCCAGTATCCAATGGAGAATTTAGCGCGGCCACATGGTCCGTTAATTTATTGTCATCTGTTCTAAATTACTGTTTTTGTGGAACGCGACTGAAATTCCTGTTATTTATGTTTGTTTATAAATGTTATCAGTTCTGTTAATGGTCTTAGGAAGTTTTTAAGAATAATAAATTAGCGATAACGAATTAATTTATTGGTATTCAATTCAGATGGTTTTTAAAAGCTCTATTTTTAAATCTTGTATTATTATTTATCTATTTTAGATTCTTGCTTCTTTCATGTTCTAGAAGATAAGTTTAATAGCAGTAGAGCTCCCTGTGAAAAAGTAATATCCTTATTAGTAATGTCTTATGTCTCAGGGTGACGGGCGCAGTGGAAGTGCAACGTAGATCTACTGCAACTGTTATGAACGGGCGTGTAGCTTACCATCAGGAGCACGACTTGTTCGTTCCGTCACTTGATATTATAAAAAAAGATAAATTTCGAATTTTTTAATGGGAGAGTATTTATTCCCCGGCAGTGACACGGTCGGCCGGAGTCAGGAACTCAGGTTCGAGAACCGGCGAACAATACGTGCCGTATCGAGCAAGATCGCCTTCTGCATTCGTGCTGCAAGCGACACGTCACAAAAATCCAATCGCCTCAAGCTGCTAGCGAGGCTGGCTGGAATTAACCCGTTGGTGGACAAAACAATTGAAATTATTTTAATGGAGACCATTTTTTTTTTAGGTTACTATTTGAAATGACTTTTGATCATATTAAACACTTCCTTAATAATAATAATATAAAGGCATAAGTGACAACCCTATGTAAAGAAAATCAGTTTAAAAGATCCAATGTGTTTTTTTTTCATTTCTCGCGCTTTTTTTTCGCGAAGCGAGGAAAGAAAAAGTCATGCACCTGACGGTAAACTACACGCCTGTCCATAACAGTTGTGCAGTGCCATAAGTTGAGAAGTCCCGTGTGCCTGTAATTTCACCAGCACCCTTACCTTTGAAAACCCAGAAGGCAGTAATGCTAACATTACTGTGCGGGTAAAACCCAATGGATTTCTGGACATAGGGCTGTCTCTTATGTCCTTACATGGCCTTTAAAATTTTGAAATTCATTCACACCTTAAATTTAAATTTTTATCACTGTTACTGTAAAATGATCTTGTTTCCGAAACGGATAATATTGTATTGGGAAATAGTATTATATTCATATATTTATATAGTGTCTGTTGTCACATCTGCCCACGCGCCGAATTGCTACAACAAAAAAACCAAAAAATAAAAGTCACAACTGTCGCCAACACGTTTCCGAGCACTTCCTCAGAGAAATGGCTACAATATCAGAAACAAACTTGCGTTGCTATCTAAAATACTCGCAATCTTACAAAAACAAACTCTACTTCAACGTGTTTACGAACGTACAACTCGATGACGACTTGTATAGGGGAATTTAAGGGTGGCAAAGTCCGTACGAATGTTTACTAAAGGCTGCCCCCATTTCTGGCAGGTACGGCGGACCCTATGAAAGATGACACTGTGTCAACAATTTGTCCCTGCATTAGGCGAACGCCTTACAACACAAACAGTGTAACTCACGAAATTCATATTAAGCTAATCCGTCCATCCGTCTCTGCTCGAGCTAATTCTTAGCACATGTGCGTTCTTCGTTTTTTGCATCGTTAACTTAAAGTGCTATTTCATTGGCTGTGACGTTCCACTGTCTGTTTGTTACAAGCAAGTATTACTTTGCACAAACTTTGAGAACAAAGAAAGGTTTTTCAATTAATGCGCTCTACCCGTTATGATGTTTGGAGCCGAGACGTAGACACTCACGTAGACGTAGTCCGCCAGTTAACCCGGCGCCAATGACGTGAAAATAATTACGCCGACATTGGTCATCAATAATTTTTTGTTAAATTAAAGTAGTTGTCTAAATTTTAACAATACATATTAAGCAAGGGTTCTCAAGACACGTACTGAAAGAAAAATAATAACAATAAATTGTATAAATAAATATTTAATTAACGTTCTCAAACATGCAAAACCAACATTGAAAACACAAATTTGAGATTTCTTTTATTTTTAGTAAAGTGTTCTGAATAATAATAGGAATTAATAGTCTTATATACTAAAAGAAAGGTCACTCAAAGATATTATTCGAAATTAGTCTTCTACGTCCTCAATCAGAGGCCTTACAACTGCTGCAACTATTACAGTACCTTACCGTATGATCCGGGTATATAGGTAGTATGTGTAAATCTAGCGTGCATTACATGTATGAGATGTTTTTTTATCCTCAAACTCAAACTCAAACTCAAAATAATCTTTATTTCATAGGTAAGCATTATTACACTTGAAATCGTCACAATGGTTAAACTCTACCGCTCATTCGTAAGGCAGATTCCCCTGAGAAGAATGAGCAAGAAACTCTAGGGGTTGCTCTTTGTAAATAACATTTACAATATTTTTTTATTTGAAACATCAGATTGAGACTACCTCCATGAGCTAAACGGGTTACTACCACGGATTTTTGTCATCCAAGTACGCAGAAGTTGTATAATAACCTTTAGTATAAAGTTTTTGTTTCACTATAGTTTTAAACCTCGAGAAAGGCAAATTTTGTATATCAACCGGAATCTTGTTATAGAAGCGTATACATTGCCCCTTAAATGATTTTTTGACTTTGTGAAGACGACTATCAAGAAAAGCTAGTTTATTTCTATTCCTCGTATTAATGTTATGTCTGTCACTATTTTTCATAAATAAATTACTATTCCTTTTAACATAAATTACATTTTCATAAATGTACTGTGAGGCTAGTGTAAGAATGTTAATTGCCTTAAACTTATCTCTCAAAGATACTTTGGGGCCCAGATTGTAAATTGCCCTAACTGCACGTTTCTGCAGGACAAAGATTCTATTGATATCGGCGGCATTACCCCAAAGCAAAATGCCGTATGTCATTAGACTGTGAAAGTAACTGAAGTAAACCAATCTAGCGGTTTCGACGTCTGAAAGTTTCCTTATTTTTTTAATCGCGTACACTGCAGAGCCGAGCCGTTTTGATAACTTACTTATATGGGGACCCCATTGCAATTTAGCATCTAACGTTATACCTAGAAATACAACTGTATCCACAATATTCAATTTTTCATTTCTAACTACAATGTTTGTAACCGTCTCTCTAACATTGGGTAATGTAAATTTCACACAATTTGTTTTTTTCTCATTAAGAAGTAGGTTATTAACAGCAAACCAATCAATTACTTTAGAACGGACATACTTGACATCTCTCGCGAGTGCCAGAAGTCGGAAGGTATGTATTGCTCAAATTTGCATCGTCCTTTGAATACCACCAGCATCTCATCAATGGTGCAGTTTTCGCCCGCAGGATACATTTTTAGCATTGTTCAACAAATGCTTTGGAAAGTTCACGTATTGGTGGATCATATTGACCCGTTTTGTCTTAACGCACGTATTACTTGGCTGCACAGATGGCGTCGCACTTAATACACCAGCGAGTCGGGTAGAGGAGGGTTGTATCTCCAGCTGCTCAAACGTTGAAATCGTACAATCGGCGTAAAACAAAAATATGCCCGTTGTAAATCGTCTCGGGTCTATATGACCCAACGTCATTGGCGCCGGGTCAGATGAATGAGGTTGACCGACGGGAAACCAAGGTCATCGACATAGCTGATAGAAAAAGCAAACTGAAGTAGCAGCGGACTGGCCATGTATGTCATAGAACCGATGAACAATTCTTGAGTGAATGTAATGTTCGGGGTTTCGGCGAGAGGTTCACAACCAACAGACAGC
>NW_020653611.1:1131822-1168253 GCF_003589595.1 Hyposmocoma kahamanoa | reverse complement strand
TAATGTTTGTTTGTACAATAATCTAAAATATTCCTACGTACATTACATGAAGACCACGGTTCGGTAAATATAGCCCTCTAGCCAGACAGAGTGACGATCACCGAAAGGCTGCTGGCAGCGCATAATAAAAGATGATGAAAAGCGTTTAGCACGCCTGAAGGGAATATCGACCAATAAGGAAGATATCCCGCCGCATTTCCAGATGTCCGATGGTAAAAGGGGACCGGTGGGATGAGCTAATGGAGCTCATGGGCACTCACCGAAATATATTCCGTAGAAAAGCCAGAGACAGGCGACTTTGCGCCGATGGACTAAAATATGAAGTTTAGATTCGAGGTTATCGTCGCTAATAAGTCTCCTGGCTCTGGGTTCAATCGAATCAAGAGCCTCAAGTTGATACTTCGCCGAGCCATCCCATAGGTGCCTGCAATGCTCAATGTAAGATCGGACTTGTGCTTTGTATAAAATTAAGCGCTGTCCAGGCGTGAAATATCGCTTAACCTTATTAAGCATAACCAGTTTTTTGGCTGCAATTTGTGTTTTATATTCAATATTAGTGCCAAAGTTAAAGTCTGCGATCAATGTTGTAAAGGCTGGTTGGTGATGATGAGTGTTTCTTGCGATGTTTATTTGTTGTAAAGCTTCGCGGACAAACACACACAATATGCTAGACAACCACGCCAATTACCTGGTCTCAAACTTAAAAATTCACTTAGAGTGTACCCAGAACAATCAGATCAATACCAATTTTGAAAAGTTAATTTCCAAAATTGGTCTTACGTTTACGTTTTCCCCTGATTCGTTTTTACTATTCAACATTATTGTCAACCCATATAATATGTCTCATCAATGGCCATGGATTTCATTTAATGTTAAAGGTACTCAAATACACGGCTTTAAAAATCCTTGAATAATATTCTCGCTATAAAAATCTGTCTTGTTTGTCGTATTTTACTATCTACTTCTCCTTTCCCTGGCCTTTTTGGAATTTTTATTTATACTTTGATTGATTGCACTAAAATACATACCCAGCACTTATATTCACACCAACACACATGAGCCTGCATTTTTATGGATCTCAACAAAGTTATCTATTAATTTATAATTGAAACAGATTTAAAGGCTAAATTGATTCAAAATGCACAAAGATTTTATAGCGGCAATTTGCATACATGAACGATAATTGATAAATTCAAATTGAGTATCAAATTTTCCGCTTAGACGGTCAGCATTCTAGTAACGAACTGTTCTTTTTTGAAATATTAGTTACAATTTATTAATATATACGCAGCACAGAAAATGCACTCGTACGTCCAATTAAACCAAAAATTTCTTTTAAATCTTGATAGAGCATAATGACGGCAATCCACTCACTGGAGTCGCGTTGCAAAAGGGGCCCGCAGTTGAACACGTGTACAAAATTCGAAAAATCATGATTACCTCCTAAGGGAGCCAATCACTGCCATTAGAATTAGATATTCGACGTTCAAACAGCTATCAAGTTACATAGGGTGACAGTTATGAACTGGAGAAATTTCATGGAGCCTTGCACAATTACAAGCGATGTCATGTTATTAAATTGTATTTCAGCGCATCGGCAAGATGTTATTCGATGATCAAAGTAAAGATTGCAACTGGAACTCTTTGATGTTCTTACGAGTGTGTCAGCAGAGTTACAAGGTTTAAAATTTTTATCGCAAAGCCAGATTTGTGTCAAATTTAAATTCTTTTTTCGGCTCAAAGGGAGCGCCACTTAACACGGCTATAAACCTATATACGCCGGGTTGACTGAGTGCAATCGAATGTTCACCTAAGAGTTTATAGTTCAGGCCGAGCTATCAATTTCAACCCGACAAAAAATGTTTGAAACTGACTTGGAGCGTTTGGCGATCGGGCGCGTGTCTGCCGTCTCAAATGCGAAAACCGTGTCACTATAACCTATTTTTATTTATTTTTTTCTTACGCCGCGTGTCAACATGTGCGCGCGTAAATTAGCAAGGGGACAGGACATAGAGCGCACCCTCGCAAACTTTTTTTAACAAAGATTTTGAACAATAGCGCGTAACTACTCGCGCGTAGTCGCGTGCGTAGTTGATAAATGGCTCCCTACTTCACGTTTTCAATGTCAAAAATCTATGGTTTTGTAGATTTAGGAATAGAGAAAGGGACTTTTAAAGATATTACTTTTTTAAAATCACAACGCGGTGTGAAACGATGGTAAAAATCCTCTATAGTCGTGAATGAAGGAAAGACGTAAACTTTATATTATAGTAATAAAGTACATTGTCGTTTTAATGTACACAATAATAAATTAAAACAGTATTTATTCAATGATAACTATACCAGCATCACGCCTATAAATAATAACCTATTACAAATCTTGTAAATATTTTAGCTTTTGCCACTAGATGACATTGTTTTGTACATAGTAACATTGGTGACGAATAGATGGCGCTATTTATAATTGATTCATATAACGTATAATAAGTAACGTTTGCCGTTGTAAATTAGCAACACTAGTTTTAGACGACGAGTTGGTTTGGTTGTCTATTTAAGGGATGTTCTGCTTTTAGTGTAATTCTTGACTATTGTGAGAATTAATTTAAAATACAACCGTTACACAGCTGCTCGCCTGCGTTTCATTCCTGTACGTCTATAACACAAATTGGCGTACTAGAACTTTTGTACCGCTTTTACTATTTGTCAGAGTAATGGGGAAACACCTTCGTAACTGAATTAAGTCAAGAATTATTTGATAATTGATCGATTTACTATTCATTATCAATTCGCTAAGCCGGCGGTGAATAATAACTTCAGTTCATTGCATTCAGTTCGTTCGTCCAGTTTTCACAGTGATTAGTTCAAAAGCACAAAAGATGAATTAGGTTATAATAGATTTTAAGTGTCACTCGGCAAACTCACAGAGACGGACCGCCAGTAATTCATTTTCAACTCACTGACACATAAAAACCATCTTGTCAAATCGTGATCGTTGCTATAGCCTAGGCAACCCTGCCAATAACCATAATATCATAGGACCATGCTGATATGGTCCTATGACATGATGGTCACGGAGGATAGGAGAGTACTTCAGACTACTAATTAAGCTTAACAGACTCGAACTACACCAACGTTATCCTCTCTGTGGCCCATCGAGTATATAACCGGAAATAGAGACGAAATAAGGGCCATCCATTCCTGGCAAGTCATCAGGTTAATGGGTCTTATAGGTATCACTTTTAAATATCAACTCTCGTTGGCGCTGAAATCACAAATTAGAAAACTGAAATAGTGCAGCACCAACAATTTACCTGTGTGTACGTCTCCGTATATTCCAAAAATATTCTGTATTTATTGTAATAAAGATAACATCTCTAACAATGGGGGCTGTTTCATTCGGTGGTGTGGGAAAAACAGCAAAACATTTAATCACAAAATAAACGAAACCAAATTTCATCGGTAATTAGATATTAAATATGTATTTGAAGTGAAACAATTGATGACACCCGTCAATTATTTCGAATTCGGGCTGGCCAATCGGAGCGCAGTTGTCATAGTAATGATTTGGCAGAATGCTTTTCATACAAATTAAATGACATTTCGTCTCTATATCTGGTTATACTTATACTCGATTCTGTGATCTCACCCAGTTTGATCGAACTGACGTGACATTTGTAAACAATAAAACCATGGTCGAAGTAGTTATTCGTAAAGCAACGCGTGATATTATTAGTTCAGATTTATCCTTTCGTAAAGCATTACGGAAACAACAAATCGAATTCTGTTACATTACGTTTAAAATGATAACTGGCTTCGACATATTCAATATTGTCTCACACTCCACTTATTAGTAAAATTATAGATTTCTTTAAACTCCTTCAAGCTATCACTTATAAATAGATTAATTTTAACAAGATCTAGATTAACTCTATATTTATCTAACCCATACGTCATGTCCACAAAAACTTACCTGACTTATTAAAAAACGAAACAAATGATAAAATAAACGAAATTAAACTATTTTTCCGAATTTAAATCGCGTATATTTGTTTTTTCAAACAAACCAACATTTCGATGACTGTACCACCTAAGTCAACCGTGACCATGGGACCTGTAAGGGGCTTGAAACGTTGGTTTCCGAAAAAATAGTTTCATTTCCTATGTGTAACAATCGCGAAAACCTAAGAACTCGAAAGAATAAAATATTAAAAAAAAACATTAAAAGATGATTATAAACTAGTAGAGTAATTTCACAAAAAATAATTGAATATCAATTCAATAAAAATTTAAGATTAATTATTACTTAAATTAAAACTTGTAACCTAAAGGAACAGTTGAAAACAGCTTACTTATACTTTCTTCCGTTCTACTTTGTTGTTCCCGAAGGGGTCCATGATATGATTATTTTACTATGTAACACGAAGTGGCTTAACTTACACTTGTAAAGCTCACAGATAACGAGTTGCAAGTTTTGTGTCTAGGGCTGTGCTAAACACATTTGACGATGTCTTAAAATATGTTATACTATTTCTATGAGCATTGGTACCTTGATGGAAAAACGAAGGCATGCATTTGTCGTCACAATTTTTTGTATTTGAAGGCACGGCCTTTCCATCCAAGGTGCGATGCGTAGAAAGTTAAAATAAAAAACCTCTGTATTTTAAGAAACTTCTCTTGATTCCTTCAAACGACTTGTTAAAGAACATTTTCTTAAGTCCTAAGTCTCGTTTTCTCTCTCCAATTCCTTCAATTTATTTCCTTGTTGCATAGTATTATAATTGTCCCGTTTCATCATGATCACCTTTTATAAGGACGCTTTTCGGTGTAGCCTCCTCCACTTCTAACGGTTCATGTCTAGCACCTTGACCTCTTCGTACCTGGTTTATTAAAACTGTATAAGAAAATTGTATTATTGTATTATTCCTATGTTACGTGCTAAAAAGTGTCCGAACTTATAGGGCGTCAAAATCGTATACAGAGCGTCATTCACGCTTTAGTCTTCGTTTGTTTGACTGACAGCGAAGCAAGCAAAATTAAACAGTACTGCGATGACATTACAATTTAAAATCAACGTTTTAGCTTTTTCATATTCCTTTACATGTCACTACGTTTAAATAGGTTGACTTGGGAAATTTTTATCGTGGTTTTTGTATTAGACCCGTCGTCCATTTATTTGTAAGTTAATGCGCTCAATAATAAAAATGTGACTTATTCCAAAAGTGACTTTTAGGAAATAGTATACGATGTACATTTTTCAAGTGACTTCAATTTCGTTTATAAAAAAACAAATTCTGAAATATAGGCAGTGTCTCTGGCGCTCGACATAAGCAAAATGAAGTACGTATTAGTACAGCTACAGCTACAGCTTTTAAATGTAATCTTCATATGTAAACCGCGTCATGTTCGTTACGTGAACCTCGTAAAAGTTAACACGCATAAGATACTGGCAATATTTCAGATGTGTCATGTTAAAATAAATCGATACGCGTTAAAATAACTTCCACGCAACTCATAAAGCTAGTTTTACGTGCGATAAAGCACCAACAGTTAAGTATCCATAGGGATCAACAAAATAATATTTTATACATCTTGCAATAAACCCTGGAAAAGTAAATACGTGCAGATAAATTTAATACCACGGTTTTAATACCACGGTGTTTATATACAATATATACATATTGTATATAAACACTTATACTTTCAACGTAATAAACTAATTAATAATTTAAACAACATTCCTACAGAAATATGTGTAGTATCTTAAATTTGTTCGTTATGTATCTGAACAACCGTCCAAACGGTGAAGATTCGACCCTTGTGGTTTCCTAAACAGAATTGAATTCCCTTCATCCACTCTATATAGGATAATATTGTTATCCTACCGAAATTAGGTCAAATAATAAAGCTTCCCAAAATTGTGAAACAACAAAACCATGGATTGTGCATAAAAATCGAACCCTGGCAAATCGAATGTAGATTCAATTATAGATTAGCCCTTGTATCGCACAGCATGGGGACACGTGAATAAATAAATACAATTACATTGAACAAAAAGTAAATCCCTATTGATTCTGACCAAAAAAACAAGAATGTCCCCGAAGTCGACTCCGAAAAATACCGACACCGAATCGATTATTTTTCCGCTGATCGATTTTTACGTCGTCGTAACAATAATAGTGAAGCACAACAATAGACATGCATCAATTCAAGTGTCAAAAACTAACATCTGCGCGTTCGTTGTAAACAGAGCAAAATACTAGAGGGTCCCACCATTCTTTGGGGAGCCCAGTCTCGCAAGCCTGTGTTTATGGCTCATTATTATTGTGCTCCGCTTTAGAGTAGCTGCAAATGACATACTCCATCTATTATTAAAATAAACCTTAGCATAGAATGCTTTTGTTAGTAAATTTTAAAGCTTGTATGCGAGCGGGAAATTGCAATGGGAGAGGCCACGCGACAGCTTTCATTAGTACCTTCAGCTAACTGGGTAATTGTGGAGTACTCAAGCGTTTACTCAAATCGTTTGTAATAATTATCGTGGAAAAATAGCCAGCGCAAAGCAAGCCATCGATTTTATACTATGACCTAGTTGGCAATTTTTTTGTCCGAAGACTTTTTCTGTTAAAAAGACAGTCAAGTCAGCAATTGCCTGACGAAAATGAGTTCTTCTACCTCTAGTGCCTTTTCACGTTAGCTTCTTGTATTCGGCTCTATCCGCAGACAACCGAAACTTCAGTGTCCAACCACTGAAGGTCAGGTTCCAGAAAATGAGATCATTCATCAATAGGCAAGAAAGAATGTCTCTGTCACGTAATCAGGAACGATATCTACACATTAGTACACTTGATAATGATGGGCAAAGTGCAGGGAAAGAGATACTCTGGATGAAGGAAGAAATCGTGGCTGCGGAACATTCGAGAATTTACCAGCGTTGCCTCCATACATGTTACAGCCAGTTGGCTGCTGATAGAGAATGAGTTACGAGGCAGCAAAGTCAGGCCTTGTATTATGCGAGTCGGGCAATTCTCTTTCCCGCCGAGGTATTATAATTTTCTCAAACAAGAAAAAAATACAAAACAATGAAAGAGAAGTTGCACTGGAAAAACTAATAAAATTTTAATTTTTTAATTCTCGCAATTACGGACACTGATGCTGTTTTTTCAGATAGTTTATGACAGTTTTATTTTAATCTGTTTAAATAGTTCGTTGTTAGTCATAGATTTAAAAGTTTAGAGCAGCGGACGGAAGCGTATTTTCATATTTACTTTCGTAACCTAGGCCAGTAAAAAGTTGCGTGGTTCATAAACGTTTTTCGTCTTTTTTTCTTTGTGTTCTTTTTTAAAAAATATTACAAATATTTCCTAGTATGTTTGAGAAAATACCACTTTTGTTTTAGGTTCCGTAAACGGTGGTCTGAACGATGACTACGGGAGCAGCGGAGAAGCACCTTACATCATAGAGCAGCCCTTAGACGTCACCGTAGCTCGGCACCAACCAGCCACGTTAAACTGCCGAGCAGGAGGCTCCCCAACACCCACAATCAGGTGGTACAAGGCTGGGGTATTAGTGGTATCAGATACTCACAGAAGTCTTCTACCGGCTGGTGGACTATTCTTCCTAAGAGCAACTCACGGAAGAGCCCACTCTGATGCTGGAGTCTATTGGTGTGAAGCAACAAATCCTTATGGAACAGCCAGAAGTCGAAATGCAACTCTACACGTAGCTGGTAAGTTTTTTAACTAGCTTAACAATTTAGGACCTATTGACTAAGTACGTTAAGGATTTATTAAAGTATACAAGAAATTTCCTGTAAAATTCATAATAATGCGATTGGAGACACAGGGAAACAGTCTTAGGAACCATTTTCTTTGTGCAAACTATTTTGGCATAGTCAATTTATTGGTCAAGCGCGAGTTGTCAAAAAATAAACAAAATTTTTTTTTAGTGCTGATCGACTCAGTTTCTTGTGAGGATTTGATTGCATTGGGGTCATCGGGAAAAATATATGGTAATAGACAAGTCTATCAGCGTATAAAAAAATTAGAAACTTTTATTCAAATTATATGAAGAGCGTTTCATAAAATTTTACCAAATTATGCTGTCCTAATTTTTTCTAATTTGGATATGAAAATAAATGATTCTTACATGAAAGTGAGTAGATCAGTATTATAAGAATAACTAGTGAATTTCATTCATTTTTAGGGACAACTCACACTTGACCAAAAAATTAACTATGCCAAAATTGTTTTCAAAAAAAAAGTTCCCTGTGTCTCCTACGGTTTTGGATTTCCTCATACTGACCCAATTAAA
Source organism: Hyposmocoma kahamanoa (assembly GCF_003589595.1). Lineage (NCBI taxonomy): Eukaryota > Metazoa > Arthropoda > Insecta > Lepidoptera > Cosmopterigidae > Hyposmocoma > Hyposmocoma kahamanoa. The sequence continues at coordinate 1,159,943 of NW_020653611.1, read as the reverse complement.
AAAAAAACACACTGTGTATGCAAGACTTTCTGATTCTCTTTTTTCTATTATTTCAACAACGGTTTCATCTAAAAAAATGAAAATATAATATTGTCAACATTTGCTTTAAAAACTTTTAAGTCCTTTAGTATAAAATCAAGTTTTTATTTCCTTATCCAGTCCTGCGAGAAGAATTCAGATTGGAGCCAGCGTCCACGCAGACTGCGCAGGGAGAGACTGTGATACTGGAGTGTTCACCACCTCGGGGTTCACCGGAACCTTCTGTTTATTGGAAGAAAAATGGTCAGATTTTACACTTCGATGGTGACTCTAGGTATGTACTCGTATGTAGATGTATATAACTAGTGTAGCTGGGACATGGAAAAATTTCCATTTAAAAAAATCATATTTTTCAGAAAAATAAATATTTTTACCTCACTAGCTCGGAAAGGCTTTCTTTCTGAATATAAATCTGCGCGCAAAAGCGTTTTCTCCACGCTAGTGGAAAAGGTTTCTGAAGTTCGAACTTGACGATGGACTGTGTGGCAAAAAAAACATATATGACACTTTCAACTACGCGATTTATCGTACATTATTTATGTAATAAATCCGTTGGTGTATTTTTATTGACTCTTATTATAATTGACATTAAATTGACAACGATAACTAATTATGTTTATTAAATTATTTTAATTCGTCGAAGAACTGCACTGATTTGTTGATAGTTCAATTGTTTTTTTTTCATCTATCATTTTGCTCGCCATAGTGAGGTGAAAAAGTTGTGTGAATCGCTCAGCAACAAAGATGTTTTGCGTCTTGTGTCTCGAAATCCTTCGCTTGGTCAGGTTTCAATACAAACACTCGCATCAAACGACAAATTTGCAGCCTTGCAAAACAAATACTATTATTGTTGTAAGTGACATGCCTGTCTATAATAGTTGCTATACCGCTCATACCTTCAAATCTGAGGGGTACTGTCACTGGCCCCGTCGCCCTGAGTCTTAAGGAGACAAATCCCATGTGCTGTCACCAGCACCCACATTAATGTTTGTCGGCTGAAATAGGTAAGGTGGCAGTACTTGCCTGGACGAACTCTTTCACAAGGAGCCCTAGTGCTACAAAACATATTTAAAGATTGTATATGTTTCAACGTAGAATTACCCAACGCTATATTGTATGACTTTTATTATGATTGGATTTCCATTGGGGTAGGCAGGGACTAACGATCGCCACTTTGAGTCAATCTTTTCTTGCCAGCCTTAATCTGTCCACTACGCACTCCATCGTTTCGTGGTTATTCTATAAATTTCATCGCCAATCCACATAAAATGAGGAAATTTTCTATCAATAAACTTTCAAATACTTTCTTATATTATATTCATGTTAGAATTTTTTATGTGTAATAAACTGTTAATAACATCAATTTGTAAAAACAAATTAAATGTTGTACTCAAATTGTTTTACGTTTATGCAGTTTTAAAGGACCGCCTAAAATCAAATTGCCTAGCTTGATGTGCTTTCGATTGTACCAGAAATTTAGTGTAACACTGTGTTTATAATTTTATAGTGAACATGCTGTTTTTAATTGCTTAAATTATTAAGCTTCCACTACATTATTCATTTTATTCAATATCTTCAAAAGTGAAGTGAAAGAGATCCTGGTGTAGCCATGTTTCAATCATAAATGTCTAATTTAAAACTTAAACTCAGAGTTTATTTAATTAGGTACCTACCCAGTTTTCTTTACTTACTTCGTGAAAGCACACGATACCCTTAACATTCAAAACTATCATAAAGCGGCCACCAATGGTTGGTTGAATTGCGAGCGGGTATTAAAACCAAAACTTACGTCCATAAACTTTCGGGTAGAGGAAATCTACAAACTTGCCGGTCACAATATTAAAATGAGAAGTTTGAGATATCCAAGTTGCCGAATGGGTTGTCTGATAAAGCACAGTTAGACGCGAATTTGAGGATAGTTACTGAGAGCACTCCACGCTCTAAGTGGGATGAAGGAAACGCGATAGTCTTGTGGAAAGCTATCCGAATAGATTCGTTTGATATTTCATACGCAGACGCCATATAACTTTGTTTCACATTTCAGCTAGTTTTATTAGCAATTATGTTTTAAACAGCTTTAAATTAACACGTTTCTTAATCACATATAATTCGACACCACTTCACATGACGAGGTCTTTATAAGTAGGTGAAACCACTTGCGGAAAAGTTTACCAATAACATAGTTAAAGTATAGGAAGACTTCTTCTATCCTTCAATATGTTAGCGGATAATTTGGTCCGTCAAAACTAACTAGATGATTAAATTCAGTAGTGGATATCTTTTGACTGAAATGATGATGCTGCTTGGAATATTTATGGAAAGAGCTATTCATTACTAATAAGTAAAATACGTTTCTTAAAATAATATAAAAAATCAACCTGTATTTTTCGTTAAGAACAAAGTAAGCTGTGATTTTAAAATGAAATTGAATTTCACTTCAAACTTTTATTGCCAATTTATTTCACTTCGACGTCTATGAATTTTTATGAGGTAAACTCCTTCAGGGTGTTATACCACGTATGGTGAAGCATAAAAATAATTAACATAGCGAGGGTACATCAAAGTTATAGACGAAGGGGGATATTTGAAGAGCTCAACAAGCAATCAAGTAAAAATCTCAATAGTTCTTACTCACCGGACCCCTTATTAAATGTTAATTTCGCATTGAATTATTCCGCCCCACATTTCAATGACTTTGTTACAATTCACTTGATTCAAACTAAATGAAATGCATTCACAATTATTTACACAGATTCCTTTCTTTCATGGCGTGATGGAGTTGCAATAATTGCAGTATATTAAATGTAGCGATATTGTTTCAGAATGCATTTAGTAGACGGTGGCAGTCTCGTAATACAAGACGCGAGGCAAACCGATGCCGGTAGGTATCAATGCATTGCGAGAAATGCAGCTGGCACGAGGGAATCGGCCATCGCCACGCTCAAAATACACAGTGAGTTCGCTCATTAATCTTCACATGAATTTCCAAGCGTAAATTTCCACTTCGATGACTAAGAGAGATTTGTCGCGGTCCGTCCCCGGTTGCGCATCAAATGGCACTAATTTCTGGCAGTAATTTGCCGTAAGCCATTTCTTCCGCGAATGCCTCTTTTGTCATGTTATTCAACGGACATTTCTCGTTGTGCAGTTAAGCCGTACTTAATCACGGGCCCCGAAGACGTCGTGGCGCAGACCGGCGGCAGCGTGACTTTCCAATGCAGAGTGGGCGGAGATCCCCTCCCAGACGTGCTGTGGAGACGCACTGCTGGTGGAGGCAACATGCCACTAGGGCGCGTCAAAGTCTTAGATGATAGAAGCCTAAGGCTAGACGACGTCATTCTAGCAGACGAAGGAGAGTACACTTGTGAAGCTGACAACTCCGTCGGCGCTGTTAGTGCTAGTGGATATTTAACTGTATACGGTAAGTGTGGATAGAAAATAAATTGTATCTTTAAATGTGCATAACATACGATTATTGGAAATTAATAACCTCAAATATATTCGCAGATCCTCCTTCAATTACAATGCGACCAAATATTGTAAATGTTGAAAGCGGCACTGTAGCAACTTTCACTTGTTCGTCGACTGGGACACCGCAGCCGACGATGTTTTGGAGTGTAGAAGGAAATAGAACAATTATTTTGCCGGGCACGTCGAGAGGCAAATATCACGCTTCCCCGGTTCTCGACGGAGTCACCGTACTAACAATCAACGACACAAATAAAAACGACAGTGGAAACACGATAGTGTGTTCGGCGGTAAACTTTGCTGGTAGTTCGTTTGTTAGGGGGAAACTAAGCGTGACGTCAGACGATGACCGCCCACCGCCAATCATAACAAACGGACCCTCAAATCAAACGTTACCTCTAAAATCGATGGCAGTTTTCCCCTGCACGGCAATCGGCACACCTGAACCAATCATTGCCTGGTATTTCGAAGGGGAAGCGTTAATACAAAATCATAGAAGGAATGTGTCTAATGACGGAACTCTAATATTGAGGGATTTAGATAAAAGCGACAGCGGGACTTATACGTGTGTTGCTTCGTCACCACACGGCAAATATGTGTGGAGTGGGGTCTTACTTGTCGATAGTCCAACGAATCCAAACATACATTTCTTTAGAGCCGCCGATGTTTCCTCATTACCCGGCCCACCCACCAAGCCACAAGTGTATAATATTACCGACACCAGTGTTACAATCACATGGAATCAAAACAATAAAATTGGATCCTCTTCCATACTCGGATATCAAGTGGAAGTATTTTCAAGAGAAACATTATCAGGGAATAATACGCCAAGGAATTCACGAGGATGGGTCGTTTTAGCTAAAAGGGTGCACGAGTCGCACTACGTCGTGAAATCTCTCGTGGTCGGAGTTACTTACATGTTTATTGTGAGAACGGAGAATTCACATGGATTGTCTGCGCCAAGTGGTATTTCAGAATCCGTTACAATTGGGGAAGACGGTACGTCTGTGTGGGATACTGGAGTATTTTCTAATAATACAGAGTTCAGAAAAAATATCATGACAGATAATATTGTTGAGCTTATAGAAGCTACTCCGATAGACTCCAAAACAATTAAGCTAATGTGGGAAATTTTAAACTTCTACTATTTGGAAGGATTGTTTGTCTACTATCGACCACTTGACAATAAAACAAACGACTATGAAATGAAAACTATTCTGCATTCCAATGACGTGTCAGGATATGAAATAACATCTTTGAGAAAATATACAAAATACGAGTTTTTCCTTGTTCCGTTTTATAAAAAGTTTGAAGGAAAGCCGTCCAATTCGAGAACAGCGCAAACTTTGGATGATGGTAAATGTATACAATATTTTCCGGTTTGATTTATTTTTTATCTCTCAAAGTTTGCTATAGCGTTTTATTTATTTTTCAGTTCCCAATGGCCCGCCAACGAATATTGAAATGTATATATTCAATACCACAACAGTTCATTTGAAGTGGTCCCCTCCGGAGCCCCACTTGCAAAATGGGGCAATCATCGGTTACAATGTTGTTGTCAATTGGCTGGACATACCGGCTAACAAATCAATGGTGGCCATAAATGCAACTGTACAGCAAGCCACAAGTCTTATCATGACCAATTTAACTTCTGGAGTTAGCTATTCAGTTCAAATTGCCGCCGAGACTATAGTAGGATTGGGTCCCTTTAGTCAAAAAGTGTATTTGAACATTGACTCTCGTTCCGTTGGACTGGATCCTTTATCAAGGTAAATATTTAAAAAAAAACAAAAATAATATTCATATCTTGCGAGTAAATGCAAAATCACATTTACGATTGTCAATTTATATGTATTATTGTTTCAGATATCCAATCAATGGGGAAGTGTCGATTGTCGCTGGGGATTTCGTGATGGAAACATGGTTTTACTTTTTGATTGGAGCGATTGTTCTGTTTAAAATAATTGTGATTGGCGGCATAATTTATGTTCGAAAGAACAACATTTTCGCTAAAAAATCTGCTCTTCCTAACATTTACGGTAAGCTTTTATAATAATTAAATTTACTTAATGTGAAGAAACATCATAAAGAGAAAATTTATTCAAGTATCATATGTCGTAGTTGCAAGAAAAAGAAATAGTTATTCACGCTATCTCGTTTCTATTTTTTCGCGGAATCAGTATCAGGCTTTCAAAATTAAAAACATTCCTCGGGTGTCGAGGGGTGGCACCGGGCGCGAGCGTTTGTTTGAAGCAGGCTTTGCCGTGCGACGAGGAGGGGGCGCTAGATTACTTTCGAGTTGAAAGGTAGCATGAGCCCTCTCGTGAGCGCACTGGATCTCTTTCACTTTGCATCCACGTTTGGCTCACAAAGGAATGATACAAATCCGAGAAATAAAGACCCAGTAAATGTAAATGTTTTCTATTTTGTTTTCTCGAGGCGATTCGTTTGTTGACTCACCCAGTTACCTTTAAGCCAATTTCCCTCGCTTTGTTTGTATTGTATTGCGTTTTCATCCTTTAAACCTTCAGTAAACGAAATGATTTACATTTGAATTATGAAATTGATATAATGCGTACTAATGATTGGGGATGAGTGACTGTATAATTTGGTCTTTGTTTTAGATTCAAATGGAACCAGCTTAGTGACTCAAATGAACATTAAGGCGGCTGTTTCCCTATCTCATCCACTTAGCAGTTGCTACAATAAGAACACGGTCACAAAGACTGAGTCATTACTTTGGATGGAAAATCAGCCCGGTTTGTGTATGTCTGGCACTCAGACGGGTCAGAGTAAAGAGAAAACTAATTCAGAGTACGATAAAGTAGCACAACCATTACCCGAATATGCGGAGGTGACATCAGCGAGAGCAAATGGAAATGACTGGAATACTACAAGCAAAACAGCAACGTCGCCTGCTGCGTACGCCTCGGTTACTCTAGTGGCAAATACTAGACAGTGTGTCAGCTCATTGGTAAGTTTCTTCGTATTCAAACCTAATGCGCTGTAGGTAAACTTTACTTGCTTATAAATGGTAACATCATATTTCTTTTATAGGGTTGGTTCCCACCAGGAGGAGGAAAGAACGTAGAAACATTCGACAATCGTTACATACCAGATGAAGAATTGTATCCAGCAAGTAATGGTGGCTACTATAATAGAAATGTGTACAGTGAAAAATATTTTCATGGCCATCCCAATGTTCTAAAATTTTACGATCTGCCGTCATTAGATAAAACACAGAAAGCTCAGTTGAGGTACAACCAGAGTTTAGAAGAAAGAAAAGGAGATAAGAACCCAAAGACTGATGTGACACAATCGCTGATAGGTCGAACGTATGGAATAAACTCAAGGAAAAATTCTGAAACGGAAACCACGTATAGAGCATTTGGTGAAGAGACGTCAGATGATGATAATTACGGGGAAGACGGAGGTTACGATGAGCTGCAAGCCATGCAGCCACAGAGGCAACGACCACAGCATCAATACGAAAGGCCTAACTTTGACAACGATGCGACGCGTACACTGGCGAGGTTCACATCTTTCAGACATGGAAATAGTGGAGCGTCACAACCGTCCCTTGCGCCGACGCATCCCCCGCCCGCGCCACACCCTCGTGTCGATTCGATCACGCGGTAGTATCACGCCTTGCCGGCTTTCGGCGATTTGTGCCAAACGGACGTATAGACCGATGTATCCCGTTTTGTGTAGTGCATTGTAGCGTCATCACTAAAGCAAGATTCCTCACGTTTTGCAGTTTTTGTGTATCGTGTTAAAGAACTATTTTGAAAGGATTCGAATTTCGTTCGTTAGAAGAGACTGAATGGCATTTATTTTATGATTCTGTGGCCTAACATTTATAAGGACTTGAATATCGAATGTGTGGCCTATGTCGTGCTTAGAAATGCACATTTTGCAGAGTTTGATTTTATTATAGATTTTATATTTTCTTTTATTTATCATAAATTATTCCTAGTCTTTTGTAAAAAACATTTAAATTTGTAAATAATGTAAATACGCTATATCTATTAAAAGGTCTGACAATTACGAGTCTTGGTGAGGTGTTAAATTTAATATCAATTCTAATGCATGTTTCTATGATGTTATTATTGGAATTGATAGAGTTCAATTGGTATCTCCGTCTGAATATCAATAAACGAATTTGTAATCTGAATATCATTAGTTTAAGCACGAGTAAATAGAACCTGGAGCAAATTAACGCTTGGCAATAATTTGAAGTAACTGGTAGTGTAAATATTTATCCTAGACTTAAAGTAAACTTCAATTCAAAGAAAACTCCTAATTTTTATTGTGTAGTGTCCCATTTATTCAATTCACGTGAGTTTTTCACTATACCCGCCGACAAAAGAAATATCTTCATTTGTATTAATTTCTTTTAACTTAGGAGTTCGTACTTTGTTTATATAATGTGCCATAAAATTCTTAAATATAAAGTAACTTTGGAGTTGTGAGAAGAATTCAAATGAAGCGTTAAAAAAGTTATTATCTACGTAAGGTATGTGATATGAGTTATATAGCCACTTGTTATAACTACTACATAGCACAACTTGTATGGTTGCATATCATATATTTGTATTAAGTATGTCATAGTTAAAGAAATGTTATAAGGACGTGGGAGTTTATTCAGTGCGGAACTAGGAGAGAAAGACAGAAATGAAACGTGATCCAGTCAATGGAACTTTTTGATTATTTGATAGATTCTTATTTAAACCAATCACAACATGATTCAATTCATTAGTTATTGCTGCTATCATTATGCTTGGTAGACCCAGTTGGAAACTAATTACGTTATCACCTTAAACAACATCTTGTTTATTTCAAACGCTTTTTTCTCAGCTGTTGTCAATCATTGTGTTGTCTTATACAATTACGGTTATAAGTAGATATGAGTATCTTAACACAGTATAATAATTAACTATGTATACATTTACACCTCTTTATTTCACCGAGGTAAGCAAGGTCCATGAAACTTCTCTTGCCTACTCCACTTATGTCAGTCATCATATATGTTCATTTATTCTTGGTATTTTCAATGATCTGATCAAGATATGTATATCAAGATCTACTTGTCATTACGCTTTCACTTACATTTACTACATTTATTTTATTATTCTTTTATTATTTACCCTTATCTACTTGCGTTTCATAATGTACGTTACAGATGTTTTTGTTACTAATATTGAGATCAAATTATGGACCCTGAACAGGGTAAAGCAAATAATGGAAGTGAGACCTAGTCTCCTGATTGTTATACTTAATATACAATTAGATATCTACCAACAGTTTTATATTATGATTTAATGTTACATTATATATCTTTTTTATGCTGTATCTATTTCTATTTATGTCATTTATTTCTACATAACCAAAGCCATGCAATATGTTTTCTGTCCTCGTTACTACACGATCTTACTCTAAGACTGAACTATTCGTCATTGTCTTTAAGACTGCCACTGCTCATCCAGCGCAAAGCTGTGATTCCTACAAATTCACCTTACTTTCATGCCTTTTCTGCTATAACCTACTTCATTTTTATCCCAATCAAATCTTTTTTTTTAATTAATAACATAAAATTACTTGATACTACGACTCAGTGAACAAAAAGCGAGCAAAGACATTGCAAATCCGTCCCCCGCTCACCGTGCCGCCACCTAAGGCGCGAGCAAACTCAAACGGTCTGACTATAACTTTCATTTTTTAACTTTACCTAACACTTATCTACAAGGGTTGTTATTCCCAGAAGGCAATATCATATAGGGCAAAATATATAAATATTTTATGAGTTATTTATTATCTGCTTTATTTCGGTCTAGGTCTATAGCCTTAATTTGCATTCTAACCTACAGTGTAATGACCCGAAAATAGAATAAGTTACCGTTTCCAGATCTGCACTGAACATAACTCCAAGCAAGTGATCTGTTGATCCCGATACAATAATTGCTATCGTCCTTGTTTATTATTTTGTAAATACGTAAATGAAGTTGCCTTTATACTTCGATTCGAGAACAGACTGCCTTTGTTAAGTATTATGTCCTTTTACGATGGATGCTATTTCATAACAGTCCTTGACATCATCATGTATTTTATAATTACTATACAAACTTGGGGTCTACTCTCATTCCCCATTCGATATATCGCACCGTTAATACAATAGTGTATTAACTCAAAAAGTGTATTTTCTCAGAATCGACGAAAAACGATTTACTCGTTTCCCGTTAAAGATAATTAAAATGTATATATAGATTATAGTTTCATTTAAAAATAAAAGAGAAAGTAATTCTATATTTTTGAATAAGGACTATTTTGGCCAGAACTCTCGTGTCTCATTTTGAGTTAACTAGATATTTTTTAGTTGTTTCTTACAATATTCTTAAGACATTTTTATACACGTGTAGAGAATCAAATTTTACGTTCAATAATGGTATAATCTTGAATTTCACATATTTTGAGCTATAACACTATTGTAATAGCTGTGCGATTTGTCCGAAACAATTGCTGTCGAATAAGTAATATTTGACAAAATCAAACGACACTATTAAGAATCGATACAATCCCAAATGGCTTTGGTTGATTCTGAATAACATTAAAATTATTGAATCAATCAGTTTTAAAAAAATGTATAGTAAAATTGACAACACTAATTAGTAGATGGTGCGAAAACTTGATTCTTAAGAATTTTCACTATAGAAAAAAGACACTAACTTACCTCGAAATTTTACAAGAAAACCGTAGTATTCAATATGTGCTTTACATGTACCAATGATTTTTTTTATATCAACTGAACTAAATATCACACGTATAGTATACGAAATACATTTTTCAAATGGATTTCATTACGTTTGTAAAAAACAAACTATGAAATAAAGCCAATGTCCCTGTCGCTCGACCGAAGCAAAGTGAACCGCATTTGTACGACAAAAATTTAAATTCGAGCTGTGGTAGTATGGACTCTAAAGTATGTAGCTTTATTCGCATCATGCGTTTTTTTTAATTTGGTCTTTTTGGTCTAATTGTTCCGGGCAGATGTCGGACGGAGAATGGAAGTAGATCTCCTTGGTCAAGTCATGTTGATTTTTCCCTTTGATATTTTAGTCAACAAATCCCACATGAAACCCATTACTGTCATAACTGAAAATTGTAAAATTGGAAAGAAAAAAAATTACTGAATAAAATTATTATCTATACGATATTTTTTTTAATTCTCAAATCGTGTTTCTCAATTTCACAGTTTTGAGTTAGTTAGTTATGATTTTAAGTGCGAAATTTCACGCTCAATAATAAAAATGTGACTTATTCCAAAAGTGACTTTTAGGAAACCGATAAAATAGATTTTTTTTAAATTACATGCGTGGTACCGGCCATATATGACAAAATTCTATTTGATATGATAAATAATTCGCACTGTTATTACAATAGGTTCGTAACTCAAAATATGTGAAATTCAAGATTATACTATTGGTGAATGTAAAATTTTAATCTCTATACGCCATTAAAACCGCCTTTGAAATATCGCGAAAAACAAACGAAAGATATCTAGTTAAATCAAAATGAGACAAACTTTTTTACATAAAAATATGACATTGTTTTTCCCTATTAATTTTCAACAAAAAGTAGGAATTTGTTTATTGTATAAATACATAAATTTTAATAATATTTCACGGGAAGTGAGTAATTAGTTTTTCATCTGTTCTGAAAAAATACACCTTTTGAGTTAATACACTATTACATTAACAGTGCGAATTATATTGGTTTTATTTTGTAGGTTACTTTTCAAATTAAGTCATTATACTATAGAGAGAGGGTAGTAACCTAAAAGACTCTTGAGCGAGGGGGAGGTAACTCAAAAATGAGTTCAAATTCAGATTCGTTTTTGCACCACTGAGTTCCTCGGACTATGGCTCACCTAAAAAGAGACCAATTTTACTTCTGGTCGCTTGTAAAGGTAACTCGTACGTGAAATAGCGTTCATCCGATTGTTTAATTACGTTTATTTACCAGATACCTTGCTTCTTATGTGCCACAATTAGTAGATTTTAGAAGCTGATATTCCTTTACAAAGTCACAATCTTCTAGTTCCTATTATTCGCACTGTGTAATAAGACGTAGGCACGTGTAATAGAGAATATATTTATTTGGCATTTACGACATATTTGTAGTAACTAAAAGGATATATGGTGATCTGTGTTAATTTTCAGTATTCATGATAACTATTCAAGTATTAATATAAATTATCAGTCACAATTGTTGTTCTGGAACATTCACTATAGTATTAAAATGGAATTTAATTTGACCAATCACGTAGCTTGTATTTTTAAAATTGACATTGTGTTACTATAATGCAATTGGTCAATTCGAATTTCCTATTTGCATTACGCGACTGTATTAAAATTCCACTATTTGATATGAAATTGATAACTGTGTTACTTACAATTTACAATAATGGGATTGGTCAATTCGAATTTCCTACTTGCATTATGCAACTGAATTGTAAAACCATTGTTCCATAGAAAATCTGTATATCAATACTAGATATAGCAAGGTGTCTACTAATTTTAATAATATAACAGAATGAAGGCCTATTTTTATGTGTAACATGTGAATACCGTTTGGATATTGATTAACATCAAAACAATAACAAAAAATGCCCTGAGACTATTTTTAATTTTTGTATTAGACTTTGAATACCTATTTTCTAATAAAAATAATTTGAATTACTAATGAAATTGGGATTTTATTCACGTTAACCATCTTGTAAATATGTGTGCCAATGAGAGAACATCTGCTCCTCAACTGAGGATTCGAAACATTGTACTGGCATGTAGATTCACACGAAGCGTTACGCTTCCAAATTTATATGGCAAACGACTATGGAGTGGAATTTCCTGCCTGCAGACTTATTCCCTGAATGCTATAACTTGGGCCTTTTTAAGGCGATAGTGAATAGGCGTTATTTGTGGTGTGCATGCTCCATCGTCGGCCTCATCGTCTCTTTCTTTCAGGTGCGATGGAGGTCAAATGCGCACTTAAATTTTTTGTAATAATAATCTCAGTACAGAGTACTAAAAAAACCGACCTCAAAAGTACGTGGAATTACGTCTATTTGCTAAGTTTCATTGAAATATCCCCTAGTTCGCCACTATACAGGACTTGATACTGGAGATAATAAAAATAGGTTCTCACTACGACACTACTCAAAGTATATCGAGGGAAAAACGCCTTGAATTGGAGAAATAGCAAAATAACTAAATAATTGCTAAAAGTAATTGCTGCTAAATTAAAGTTAGGTGCTATTTATAAAAATGAATTTTCATTCGTGAACAGCCACCCTTTGAGGTGGATGATTTTCTTCAAAATGAAATTGGACCACTATGGAAGTACCCCCTTTCCAACAAAAAAAGAAACATGAAAATCGGTTCACAAATACCGGAGCTATCGCGTAACATATATACAAAAAAAAAAAAAGAACATACAGTCGAATTGAGAACCTCCTCTTTTTTTGAAGTCGGTTAAAAAAGAAACCCGTACCTTTAATTTATAAGTTACTCTCCCTAACTACGAAGAAAAACGTCGTTATAAAGTCTGAAGACTCCTTGCGCCTGTGAATCACTACAGACACACAGACTACAGCGCACAGTCCCTGACTACAGAACACAGAATTGCTGCTTTGTGGAAAATGTAATTCACGATAGTAACCCGTTTAGTTTTTTCTTCTCAGGAGAATCAGTCTTACAAATGAGTAACCCTGTTTATTCCGATTGATAATTTCAAATGTGATTTGTTTACATAAATAATAATATTTTTATTAGCAGTAGAGCTCCATGTGAAAGAGTTCGTCCAGGGAACTACTGCCACCTTATCTATTTCTGCCGCCAAGCAGTAATGTCAGCGTTACTGTGTTCCGGTTTTGGGGGGAAAGGGTGCTGGTGAAATTACAGGCACATGGGACTTGTCAATTATACTAACTACTCAAGGTGACGGACGCAGTGGCAGTGCCCCTTAGATGTTTGCAATTTAAAGCTCTGAGTGGCACTGTAACTGTTATGGACAGGCGTGTAGCTTACCATAAGGCGCATGACTTGTTCGTCTCGTCACTTGATACTACAAATCAAAAGAAAATATTTGATTTGGTTTCCTAGGAGGGTTCTAAGACTTCAGGTCTAAGGCACCTAGATTTGCGCTGGTTGTATCCTACAATTGTTAAAAGAATAAATAGATATGGTTTTTGTAGAAGGTTCTATAATCTCTTACTAGACGTCTTAACTTAACCCGTAGCTCAGTTGGTAAGACCAACACTACGATGCGATATAGTCATGGATTCAAGTCTCATCGGATGGAAGAAATCTTTACTGTGTTCGATCTTTGTATTAACAATCATAGATACGATTGTGTTTTCCGAACTATGTGTGGTTCCTCGCCACGTCTTAAGTTTCCCATGGCCTATGATTTCACGGGCCGGTCGATCACGAACAGTACTTTCCACGGCGCATTGGCCCGTGACACCACGGTTCGTGGTAAGCTGGCTTTAATATTCTAAAACTGTGCTACTCGATACGGCACGTACCTTTAGCCGGTTCTTGGACCTAAGTCCTTGACCACGACTCACTGTGAATATTAATTACTTCTTCCATTTAAAATTTTACTTTTAGGCAATGGGAAAGGCGGCGATTTAAAACAGATATTCAAAATAATAATAACTTGTGAGCCTGATTCTAAGGGCTCTACATTTGTCCTCTGTTCGAAACAATTACTGTCAAATAAAGAATACTTGACCACATTGACAAGAAGAAAAGACAGTGTCGAGTATGAAACTCCATTCGCATCATGCGTGTTTTAATTTGGTCGAATCTTACTTATTTACTAAACAGAAACAACGAAATTCAGAATAAAAATGGATGCCAGTTATTATATACTCAAAATAAGCAAAATTAAATTAAGTAATACATTTTATATTCATCAGTCAGTAATAGATTTACTAAATACTTTAATATTAAACTTAGCCAGTCATTGCACACTTTCAAAAGAAAGTGTAAGCAATGGCTACATAACATACAAAAATCACAATGTTGCTGGACTAAATTGTTATCGTAATTGCACTATAACGTAGCAAATCGTTTCTTTATTTTAAGTTTCTTCATTTTAAGTTTCTTAAATTTTTATTGAATTGATATTCAATTATTTTTTGTGAAATTACTCCACTAGTTTGTTATAATTATTAATACAAAGATCGAACACTCAGAAAAAATTCCTTCGATCCGGTCGGATTCGAACCGACGTCTTCTTGCATACCGTGCCAGACGCTATACCAACTAAGCCACGGAACGAACCAACGGACCTCACGAATTTTTCTATGTGCTTGCGTCGTGTCTTTGTACTTGGTCTTTCAACGACTTTTTAGTCGTAGCGCCATCTATGAGAAATCTATGACAGATTTATCATATCATATTTAAGTTTCTTCTTAATTTATTTGTCACCTAAGTAAGTTTAAAAGTATGTAAGAAGTTGAGACCTGTTCCAGTGCCGTTTGTATCCGATATTTAATGTTCTTTTACATATAATATATATGCTCGTGTGCACATTAAAGTAATAAGTTAATTTTAAGCATGCCTTATAAATTTAAAATGTTCCTGTGATGATTGACAATTGTCAGCAGCGGATGTCCATGTATAAAGGTGAAACCTGAAAAGCAGCTGTAGTGCTGAGGTTCCATCCTTTTTATTGGCACTAGAGTCCACATTTCCGAAACTCTTTACTGTTAATCATCTTATTGTAAATGTGCTTATGAATAAATGTCTTATTGTTATTATTAAACAAATTTGGTTACTTAGTAACGAATACACGTCACCAATTAAACAGTTTTAATATTAAATGGAAATTTGACATCTTCTGTATATTATGTATTATTAATTATTCAATTTTCTTGTCTATCTTCCTACATTGGTTCTGCCTTAATAGAGACTCCAAGAAACAATAATTATTGTTTATACTTGTTACAATAAATTCCGGGCTGACTCAGACACATGTGATTTCATTTTCAGAGGTACAGTCACACTGAAATTTGGGAAAAGCTTGAGTCAATTAATGATTCACGAAGAGAAAATATTGCTTACATTTCACCAATTACTTAGTTGCTAAGAAACCTTATTCTCACGTCACTACAGCGCGTTAACTTAATAGCTTTACTCCCTAAGTGACTTCATCCGATAAATATAAACGCGTTTAACTAAGAACACCAAAATCAGGAATTAACTTTTGTTACTGCCTCCGCGACCGAACGGGATAAATTAAAAGAATTAATGTTTATTATTGTAATATCATTGGATTTCTAACTGGAGCTGACGATCTTTAAACACTTGAACAGGTTTTAATCTAGGCACGATATACAAACAGACACATACAAAGGTTTAACTTATAATTTTTTATGTGTTGGGGGTAAAAAATGAACTGTGTTAAACTAAAAATCCGTCAAAGAAAATCTACCATACAGTAACGTTAATGAAGAGCTCATATGAAAATTTTAATCGCCTGAACAAAGCACGCGTCTGCATTGTAAGCGCATTCAATTTACGAGGTTGCAATTCATAAAGCAAATCTCCAACCAACACTCACTGTTATTAAGTGGCATTATAGGTGTTTAGTACAGTGTGGTCCGTCTGCCGGACTGTTGAAGACCGATAACCGAATAAGCTACCACATAGGTGGTACGTTGGATACCAGCCCGCTTTGTCTTGCAAAAATAATTATAATAGGATTTAAATTCGGAATTCAAATAAATAGTATTTTATGCAATCGTTGCATAATGAGGGTTTTTAAGGTCGAGTACCGTGTTTAGGCCACAAGGTTTTGCCAACTGGCCTAAATACGAGACTTTAAGGTCTAATTATGTAATGATTGCATAAAATACTTTTTCTACGAGTAAATTAAAATAATGAAACACGACCAATAACACACTCAAACGAAAGCCAAACAAACCCTTCAAAACAAAAAACCAATGAGATAGAATATAAGTGTCAGTGATTGGCCAAGTGCTGCTTATATTTCAACCAATAAGGAGACAGTAGAGTGTTTGAGTAGCGACATATTTGATATTTTATTATTGTTTATAAAATATATAAATTAATAAAATGAAATATATAAAATTTTTGGCAAATGGTTACGCCTTTTTTGCCTGTTATATAATATATTGAAAAATTATTTAATAAAATAACTTGAATTTTGTAATTTCAACAATATAGTCACGTTACAGACTGACGAAGTTAAGGATGCTTTTTTAATAGCAAAAAAGTTCTTTTTTTGATATTTTCCAACACAGTAATAATATATTTTTGCGGCGGCGCTCAACTACGTCCAATCTTCTGAATCTAACTACCTTAATTGGGTCAAAAATGGATCAGAATACTCAGGTTGATGTTGCCTATTTCGACTTCCGAAAAGCTTTTGATCGGGTCAACAATGACCAATTACTTATAAAAATGGGTGTTGCGGGATTTACTACTCAGTTAATTAAATTCTTTAGTGCGTATTTTCAAGATAGAAAGCAGTACGTTGAATACGAAAACTTTAAATCTTCCCCTTATACAGTTGCTTCTGGTATAGGGCAAGGTAGCAGTCTCGGCCCTCTCCTTTTTTTTATTGCTTGTAAATGACCTTCCTACATAAATATGTAAAATCTTCTGTCTGCCTTATGTTTGCTGACAATGCCAAACTCGCTTTGCCGGTGAAGTGCAACGCAGACTTTGATCTACTCCAAGCTGATTTTCACTTGGAGCCAGGTCAACAGCTTGGAGATGAATGTAGAAAAGTGTTCAGCGATGTCTTATTCTCGGAGAGATCCAATCCTCAATGAGTACAGCCTCGGTGGCACGACCTTGAACCGTGTGAAGTCTGTTCGTGATTTGGGAGTAAGATTCGATTCTGAACTCAAATATAACGATCATATTATCGATATATGTAATAGTGCTTAGAAAAGTATTGGCTTCATCAAGCGGCAATCTAAGTTTTTTGACCATCGACAGGCAATTTGTAATTTATATAACGCCTTTGTTCGAAGTAAATTGGAAGCTACGTGCGCAGTGTGGAATCCCTACAATAAACTCTATATAGCAATGTTAGAACGAATCCAGAAATCATTTTTGAGGTATCTGTATAGTAAATTTTATGGGTCTATCCTTATATATACCCTACACCCTTTATTTTGGGCATGGTGTCGTACAGATCGCTTGAGATCAGGCGAAAACTGGCGCTACTAAAATATATTTTTAACCTAATAAGAGGATGTATAATTAACCCTCCTCTATTGGCTCAAGTTCCTTTTTAATCCCGCCAATGTCACGCTACGTCTTTCGTCAGCGCAAATACCTTCTATTCAACTTTCACTTAACCCGCACAGTGACACTAATACGGACACCATTCTTCGAAGCATTGGCAGTAATTGAATCGTTAAGCAAAACAAATGATATTGACGTGTTCAGCAACACTGGATCAAAATTTCTAACATCCGCTGGTTACTATTTGGAGGCGGTCACCGCCCAAAGCTCTGTGGTCCAAATTCCGCATCCTATCTTAGGCCGGTGATCGACTCAACCTTTTTTTGTGACTATGACTTACATAAGTTATAAGTACTGTAAGTGTAAGTTGTACAAACTAAATAAATAAATAAATATCGTAGACAATAGAATTTTCATTCAGAACTAAAAAGAACTTGTGATATGGTTTATGAAATTATAATTGATAGATTTACATAAAGGCGTAGACAAAATATATTCATTTCATAGGTAATTAAATTACACTTGAAATCGACACATTGATTGAATTGTACTACTCATTCGTAAGGTAGATTCTTTGTAAATTTGTTCTTTGTAAATAGAAATTTGTATTTGGAGTATTATTATTTATACAAAGATCGAATAAACACAAAGAAAAATTCCTTGGATCTGCTCACGACGACTAAAAATTTAAAACCATCTTCTCGGTTCAAATTGGGGTTTTTTTTAAATTTCAACTACTTAAAAACACTATAAAAATAAATGTTAACAAACCGCAATGGAGTGTTTTAAGAGGAATTACATGGTTAATTATTCTAAAATCAAAATGACCTTTTTGAAAATTGTTCTAAATATACGATAATATTTTCAGGTAATGACAACATTTCGAACTACATATTTAAAATACTACTATATAATATAAATATAATATTTAATTAAAGATTTTTAATAACACGCATCATAACTTTCCTACGATAAACAACCTAAAATCCAGTCTCTAAAAATATGACAGCTAATAACATGCAACCAAATGAAACAGTACAGCAGTATTAAGACTTATACAACTTACTACTAAAATATTGTATTTGACCGGTTAACCAAGTGACAGCTGAAGTTTGTTTACTTATAATTAATTGCACCTTAATGTTTACACCATAGATCTGAAAAAATAGTTTAATTTCCTATATGTAACAATCGCGAAAACATAAAGACTCGATATCAAACAATATCATCAAATAAGGGCCGAATTTAAGCTTAATATTGTTTGTAAATAGTACCTTCAAAGCTCTATTATCGATTGATAATAAAATAAACCACCATAATATGGGCTCTATTGACAGCACTAAAATACCATAATAGCGGAATTCTACTCGCATGCATGTGCTACGCAAATGCATTTTTTTCGCTGGCTGTTAATGTGGATAATTTTCAGCATGTATTCATCATGGCCTGTGGTTGCAACAGCCGGCTGTTACAGTCTGATAGTAACATACTATCATATTTCCCTTATTGTTTTAAATTTAATTCAACTTATTTCGGCTCTGCAAACTTTTATTAATTTATTGTTAAATTAAAACATTAAGGCCAGTCATCGCAATGGGAGACAATATTTTTTGGATAAAAATATTTTGTTGTATTTGCTGAATATATTCAGTAGCAGTAGAGCTCTTTGTGAAGGTCTTCGTCTAGGGAAATACTGGGTAACCTATCATAAAGTCGAAAATTTTTTCGTCCGAAATAACGTAAAGATACGTTTAGGTTCAGTTAGGTCAGGTTAAGTTAGGTTTAAAAGAAAAAACATTTTCCTCTCAAAATTACTTTCGAGGTTATGAAATTTCGACCAAACGTTATTTCTGGAAAATGTCATTTCGGACTATTGATAGGTAACCGAAATACTGTCATACTTATTTCTGCTGCCAAGCTGTAAAGTCGCATTACTACCTCTCACGCCAAAAACAATGTTTCACAAAATGCACCATTATGCAGAATGTGTCGATCATATAATAGCAAATCTTCCCAGCAAAACATTTTTGTAGTTTTAAGTGCTCCAAAACAACACTGTACACTAGGAAAAGCAGAAAATAGCGTCCTTACTTTGTTTAACATCTTTCCTTTTATATTATATATGGTCCTCATGTGAATATTGTGTACAATTATAATTGGATATCAGACTTATAATGTTGCATATGTCGTAGTTCTTAGTATTTATTTGTAGTCTGTTATCTGTTGTTGTACCATAAAAATAAAAGTAAAATAAAAATACTGCGTTCCGGTTTTGAAAGGTAAAACTGCTGGTGAAACTACGTTCCTAATTCGACTGTACTTTTTTGTTTGTTACATGATTACTCCGGCTTTGTGAACCTCTTTTGATGATTCTTTTTTTGCCGGAATAAGAGTACCTCAGTATTGGCATCATTTAAATTACGAAAAAATATTCCACCTTTAAGGGTGGCAAACTAGAGGACGAATCCGGTTTTGTATACTTTCCTGTATTAAAGTATGTTACAGGAAAGTCCGCGGATTTTTTGAAATAAAACTTGGCAAAAGTTCGTTGAATCTATCAACGAACTTTTGAGGTCGTTTTTTTTTAAACTTACAATGAGCTTAGACTACGGCCTAAACTCTCTCCATAGAGGAGATCCGTGGCCACCAGTGGGTCGTATAATGGAATTTCTGTTGTACAGTTTTAATTTAAAAACAGTGTGCTATTGCTCAATCTGTATTTAAAATGTTCCTCGCATGTTAATGGCGCATAATATTAAAATACTATGCATTTTTTTTATAACAAAGTGACATTGTTTACGTTCTTGCAGTATAGGATACTATAATTACTAAGAGTAAAATCTCAATAAACAAGAAGACGGATTCAAGTGTAACTTGTTTTCAGGTGTAAAAATTTTACATAAGGAATAAATGAACATTTAACTTTGATTATCAAAATAATTCAATATTGTTTGAAGCCACAGAATCTGGCATGACACGCTAATGCTTATTGGAGTTCCTATTGCATGCCATTCCTATTTGCCTGGCGAATGTAAAGTCAAAATTCCCAGACGGCACAATTCTACCTTGGCTATGTTTGCTTTGTGTTCGATAATTTCATAGAGAATATGAAGCATTTATATAATTCAGATTTTCTAAATATCTATGAGTATACTCATAGATTTCACGTGCCAATACCAAAGTTTGTACAATCGACGCCCTTAGACACCTTACCCCGTAACCGACCATTTGGTTCTGAGGAGATAAATGTGCAGAAAACTGTTCAACATAATCTCAGTACAGAGTACTAAAAAAACCGACCTCAGGACTTGATACTGGAGATAATAAAAATAGGTTCTCACTACGACACTACTCAAAGTATATCGAGAGAAAAACGCCTTGAATTAGAGAATTAGCAAAATCAACTAAATAATTGCTAAAAGCATTTGCTCCTAAATTAAAGTCAGGCGCTATTTATAAAAATGAATCTTCGTGCGTGAACAGCCACCCTTTGAGGTGGTTGATTTTCTTCAAAATAAAATGGGACCACTATGGAATTACCCCCTTTCCAACAAAAAAAAGAATCATGAAAATCGGTTCACAAATACCGGAGTCATCGCGTAACATACATACAAAAAAAAGAACATACGTTCGAATTGAGAACCTCCTCCTTTTTTTAAAGTCGGTTATAAATTGGTTAATTTTGTTGAACTGTGAGTCGTAATATTATTTTTTTGTGACTTCCTGATTGAATCATAAGTGATGTTTTGAGAAACTTTCTAAGCCTAATCTACTTAAATACAACACGATTTTCTATTTTAAAGTTGGAATATCTTTAACGTTTTTCTGTTGAATGTGTGAAATGACTCTCGTAACCAAAAGGTCGGCTAGGGGGCCAGGTTTCTTAGAACATCGAGACCAACGCAAGAATTTGAAAGAATCATTTTCAAGCTAAGTAAATAACACTATTTCGTTGTTGGTTAAATCAATTAAATCTGTGAATAATTTATACATGATCTGAAGTTGATTAGTGATAATTCCGTGAATCCATATCCCAATTTTACCGTAGTTTGTACTATCAAGTGACTGGACTCCTCCCGTCCCGTCAAGTCGTGCGCCTGATGGTAAGCTCTATTATAGACTATATATTTATATATATAGTAAGCTACACGTCTGTACATAACAGTTGCAGTGCCACTCGGAGCTTTAAATCACAAAGGTCTGAGGGGCACTGCCACTGCGCCCGTCACCCTGAGACAAGTCCATGTGCCTGTAATTTCACCAGCACCCTTATACCCTTCAAAACCGGAACACAGTAATGCTGACATTACTGCTTGGCGGCAGACATACGTAAGGGGGCAGTAATTCCCTGGACGAACTCTTTCACAAGGAGCTCTACTGCTACTAAATGGTAATGTAACTAAATTGTAATATAATGTAATATAATATAATGGCGATGTGATTTTGTATTTTTGTAGCGAAAATGAGTTCTAGTAAAAAAGAGCGATGACGAAAATAGAGTAATATACTCCGCCTAATTTAAAATAAGAGAAAATATTACTCATATGTCAAATATTACTTTTATCTTTTGTCTTTTGTTATTTCCTCGCATTGTTTGAGAAAAGCACTATACATGCCTCGGCGGGAACGGGGATTGCTTGACTCGTATTATTATCGTAACTCTCGTATTATTCTCGTATTATTGCGTCGCTGTAGCTCGGCCTTGTAACTCATACTCATCCAGTAATCCCTTCGTTCGCGGCTTCTGCAATAATGTACTATTGAAAATTTTATGTATATGTTTCCCGGTAACGAAACAATTCAAAACGTTCAGTGTAAAGTAATAAATTCTGTACGATAAATTTTTCGATGCGGCGTAAATAAAAATCCAATATTTTTTATTTTAGAATGCAGCCATCTTGAAGCGAATTTTCACATCGGAGCAGTTCCAAATACAGCGTTCCGAATGGAAGTAAAATTCGCTAAACTCGCATCCCAATGTCCGATAAAGTTTGTTCGAGTAAACTAAGCGTATAAATATGTGAAGGTTTTCTCTTTTGTCCTAGTTCTGCATATTTTTAGGGATGCTCATAGGGATGCACTCAGTTTTTTAGATAGTAAAAAGAAATTCTGTCGCTTTTCGCTTTTCAAATTCAGATTCAATCGTATATACAGTCAACCGGGTTGTGAGGAAGATAAAAAGAAAAAAACATAAATTTTGGTTGAATACAAGAATACAAGAATACAAGATATTTATTCGCTGAAAAATGTAGTTTACAATGGTGTTATAGTATATTATTATTAGATCGTACATTTCACCAAAACTTGGCATGCGAGTATTTTACACAATTCTTATTTCAATCACGCACAGTGGTTAAATTTTACATTTTATGTTATCAATTAAAAAATCATTTATATTGTAGTAGCATTGTGTAACTAACAAATTATGTAATTGTATTTTAAATTGCCTACAATTTAGTTCTGTAACTGCATCTGGTATTTTATTAAATAATTTAGGTGCCAATATAAACATTGTTCTATTGTAAAATTCCAAGGTGGGGCGTTGTTTTGGCCGTATTTCTATTTTGTTCCTTGTTTTCCTGGGATGTCTGGTTTTCACTAGATTAAAGTTGCCTGGATTTTGTTTTATATAAACACAGGCCTCGTAAATATACATAGATGGTACGGTTAAAATGTTTAGTTTTCTAAATGTTGGAACAAGTGGTGAAAAGAAAAAGCTGTGGTAGTCTAGTGGGAGAACAAGAGGACGCTTCGGATCCCCGTCACGGCATGGACTTCGATTTCTAACTTACGTCCATTTGCAAATGTTTAGTAGTAATATATCTCTATTGAGGACTTCACACGGAGTAAACTTTTTTAGAGGACACCTGCGCCTTGTATAACGACGTACATGGAATAACCGCACGTTCAAAACAATATCGTCATTAAACAAAAATCTCACCTTTCCCACTTTGAACTTTTTCTCTCAAATTTGTTGATTGAAACGTGCATATATCGCACATGAAACCAAATAGTGTCGTAACTAAAAAATTACAAAAATTGACGGAACACAATTTGAGAGGTCAAAAAATTACTAAAATGAATCAATCAATTACATTCTCGTTTATAAGTGGATAACTAATTATTGTGTACAAATAAAAACAATTCCATTATTCGCAATAACATTCATTTAGTATTTTAATTATATACAATTATATAACTCAGTATTTTTTTAGTTTTCAAATAGTGCTTTCGCAATTCTACAATTTTTTAGTTGTTGGTGACGAATTCTAGTTAAAAACAAAATATCAACTTACTGCTTTTGAATACTGGGTGTTACACTTTCTAACAAAGTGGTAAAAATCTACAAGCTCATCTCATTATTTCTCAAGTACCAAAGAACCTTTATATTATTTGTCAATCCCGACTCGCACTTACCCAGTATCCGGTTCCAACGACCGTGAGGGAGTTGTATGGAGCAGAGAGCGCTACGCCGCCGCCGCGGGTATCGTTTTAATTTTCCGCCTCGCGAAAATTTACACCATCCCAATGAACCATCTATTTTAATGAGCTCTCGTACAATCACTGACGTCAAATTCATTTAAAAAGGTTTTAAACACAATTCTTCTAATCGGAGCCACAGGGGTAAATTGTAAATAGAAATTAGATTCTACACTTTTAATATTCCAATACAAACTTTGACACAGATTTAAAACATTCATTTTTCATGATCACATTCACTCCATGATCCAGTGGCTTGCATTCCGGTTTTCATGGTGCCGCCATCTCTGAGGTCCCGCGTTCGATCCTCCGCCGGGTCAGTTGTTATGTATACTGCGGTGATCAGTAAAAAAAATACCGATCCATCACAATTTTTTTTTGCTAGGTGGAGAAAGTATGAAGTTATCGCAAGAGAAAAGTAGTATTTTTAAAAATCATTTCTTCATACATATTTTTGTCACAAGCGGCCCTTTCAACAACACGGAGACGGAAAATATTGTGTCAAATTATTAGTTTATGTATTGATGTTAGTACTCGTATAAATACACCCACCCTTTAAGACGTCTAGCTAGCCTTAACACACGCATATACATACACACACCCACAACACACACACAGCCTTACTCTAACCTTATCTTAAGTTAGGATCAACCTTATTTCATAGTACTTTTTCTTTTTTATTATTATTCTTTTTCAATAAATATGTAATTTATCTTAAAATGATTTAAATATGATTCTGGGTCGGAGACTCAAGGCACAATTTGGGCACCAGTCTCCCCTTATGTTCTCACTTGAATGTATTTTGAAAATTGTATGTTATTATTAGTAATTAACTGCGGCAGCACACAATCCTTAAACATTTCTCCTGAAAAGCTGTCATTTTGTAGATCAAGGGTGCGAATTCATAGCGTCCCCAAAAGTAGACAAAAAATTGATCCATCACCCAAACAGCGCCGTCCACTCTGCTCCGATGACGGATGTAATTCAATTAGAAGTTAATTGCCAAATTAAGTTGTACGAGCCCTCCGTTTTGTTCCGGGGTATGATTTCGACAGGTGTGGTGTTTTTTGGCAATCGCGTTAATGGATGGCAATCGCGCGAAGCAATTTTATTAACGTGCTCGTGGACGAACTTGGTATAGGGATTGATTGCGAGTAAGTGCAAAATCATAAGTGGTGGGGGTCGTTCGCTGGGGGCCTACCATAACCCTTCCAAAAACAATCTTATTTCAATGTAAGCTTATTGTAATATTACTCTTATTCGTACCATGACAAACCTGTCAACCAAGTAATGTATTATTGCAAAAGTGATTGAAAGATAAAAGCACATACATTGTCCCTTATGTGAATGTGAAACTTTATGAAGACAACTGTCAAGAACAGTGAGTTTATTTTGTATTCCTCGTATTAATGTTATGTCACTATTTTGCATATTTTTCCATTTTCATAAATGTACTGTGACGTTAGTGTAAGAATTTCAATCTCTTTGAATTTATCTCTCAAATTAATTACATCAAATATCTAAGAGGCAACTTTTCTTAAATTCATGAAAAAATATGTTTTGCTTCGTCCGGATCACTATCAAGCTATTGTACGTACCACTGCTAGGTGTGAATTTCGTCACAGTCTCATTGAGAACTTCACACTTTATCCTAGGGTTATGGACATTCTTCGATATACACAACAGCAGTATAGTTCCTTGTGAAAGAGGTCGTCCAGGGAAGTACCGCCACATTACCTATTTCTGCCACCAAGCAGTAATGTATGCATTAATGCGTTTCGGTTCGGAGTGCTGGTGAAATTACAGGCACATGGAATTTTATATCTCAGGGTGCCAGGCGCAGTGGCGGTGACCCTCAGATCTTTGCGAATTAAAGCTTCGAGTGGCACTGCAACTGTTATCTATTTATGTATATAGCATAACATCATAAAATACTAAAAAAACCGACCTCAAAAGTTTGTGGAATTACATCTATTTGCCAAGTTTTTTTGAAATCGATTACCGGAAAGAGCGCAAAACTGGATTCATCTTCGGGACTTAACAAAGAAGATAATAAAAATCGGTGCTCACTGCTTCAAGTATAGAGAGAAAAACGCCTTCAATTAGAGCATAGCAAAATCAACCATTAAAATAATTGCTCCTTATAAAAATTAGGCGTTATTTATAAAAATAAATCTACATACGAGAACATTCCGCCGGCCGTTGAAAGTTTGTCTTTCAACCAGTAATACTTGCTTCAGGAAGTGGACAAATTTTTGAAAAGGATCTTCTTATAATTTCTATAGAAGTTTTATAAATCGGCCACTCTACTCACGCCATCAGCGCCAGGAAACACAGCTATAACTCGACCCCACATCCGTTTTAACGGTGGTAGATTGTCTTCCTTTAGAACTACTAGAGCGTACATCTTCAATGTCTTTACAAGCGCCCTTTACTGCTTAGTTGAAGCTCTGAGTTGTACATATTATTTGCTCCATCTGCAGCAAAAATGTTATGGAAGTTTTTCAATTTGCTGGAAACGATTGAACCGATAGTTTGACATATCTTAATAATCCAGGCTTGTCAAGAAAGTAAGCGATCTACCGCTTATGAAATGTCCTGGTATCAATGCCATTACATCTTCTGGATCGCTCGAGAGAGGAGTGAGTGGTCGTGTGAATTGAGGATTGTTTCAATTTGGACAAGTGCTGTATAAAGCTCTTCAAAAGTAATAATAGCTCTACATTCTTTGTAAATGATATTTGGTCGACTTTGCACCAGCCTCCCAGAGACCTCCGAAATATGGCAAATAAGCTGGAATAAAACAAAAAAATTATTTCTTCAATGGCCGCCTCAGACGACAGCGAATCACAATTACCTTTTAAAATTTTTGATAGATCGTTGTAAGCACCAACAAATGACAGACCATGGTTCATGGTTTTGGGTGTCCGCCTACGCGCAATGCTGATAAATATTTAATTGCTTGTCAAGTCACCAACTAGTTCAATGTGGATAGCCCTTGTCGTGAAACATTTGAAAAGGGCTATGTACACCTTCACCAGCCTACATCCACGACCTTGATGACTGGCAGTTAAGTTCACTTATTTTCTAGATTTGAAGCGTATATATCCTTAAATTCACGTAGAGAAAATCCGGCTTTGGTCTAGGACAATCGAAATCGGTTACCGGAAAGTGCGCAAAACCGTATTCATCTCCCTGTTCGCCACTATACGGGACTTAACACAGGAGATAATAAAAATCGGTGCTCACTGCTATATTCTGAACAACGCCTTTAATTGGAGCATAGCAAAACCAACCATTAAAATAATTGCTCCTTACAAATTTTAAACGTTATTCGTAAAAAAATGTGTCTTCATGCGTGAGCAGCCACCTTATGGTAGCCGAAACGAACCCGGAACAACGTCAGGGACCACCTCGGGAGTATACCCTTTCAAACAAAAAACAATTTTCAAAATCGGTCCTCAATTGATGGAGAAATCGATAAATATGCCTATAACATTTGTGGATTTCCCTCGATTTCCGTGGGATCCTCTCATCAGATTCTGACTTGGTGACAATGCGACCACCACGAGAGTGCACCCTTTTGAACAAAAAAAGCATTCTCAAAATCGGTATATAATTAACGGAGTAATTTGTAAACATACACACGCGCCGAACGTAACCTCCTCCTATTTTTGTTTCAAGTCGGTTAAAAATTAAACCGGACCACTACAGAGGTACCCTCTTTCGAACAAAAAGAGAATTACCAAAATCGGTTCTCCAATGCCGAGTTATCGCGTAAGACACATATCTTAGGTGTTATACATTGACTTACAATTATATGGACGTCGGGTCTGCGCTAAAAAGTGT
>NW_020653611.1:1105599-1121822 GCF_003589595.1 Hyposmocoma kahamanoa | reverse complement strand
ATTTGATAGTCAAAAAGAATTTGATTCGGTGGATTCCAAACGATTGAAGAACCATTCTACGAATGGACTATATCTGTAGTTCATTTTAATGGAACATAAACGATTTTATAATTTTAAAGTGAGGCCAGTTTTTGTAACTTTATTTCAAGTGTTTGCTCCAATAGACACTGTTTAATAAAATGTAATAAGTACCATTAATTATAAATAGATACGGACTTAGCCTAGGTCAATAAAAACTACTAATAAAACTAGGATATAACAACAAAGAACAATTCAACACTGTAAAAATTACTCTCACAATGCTATACTTCCTCTCTTAGGGATGATGCCCATATTTTTAGCCTATATTACGATCAGAGGGACATGATTTGGGGAGACAACCCTCCGTGACTAGGAATGAATTGACGACATCCCATAGACCTGACTGACGGACGGTTTGCGAGTCTATAACCACTTAAAGCAATTTACGAACTGTCAAAAGTTAAAACAAACCAGGGAGCTTCCTGTCTTGTGGGCACGTCTAGACTTAATTGCAATGGATTTAAAAGACAGCATAATCATGATGGGTAATCAATTAACTTTTAAGCGAATTGTGAATGAAAGACAAAAATTGGAAAAAACATGTAAAGAAATTAGATTTCTTTAGGTTCATATTATGTTTCCTTTGACGTCTATCGGTAAAGTAGAATCTTTTACCTTAAGGTACGGATAGATGGCGCTGTTCTAACAATATGGTGTTAATGTGAACTGTGGATAAAACAGAAGGGATTTTAAAGATGGCAGTTTGTGAATAAAATGCAAATTATGTAATAAATGATGTAAAGGAATACCCTAGTAAATAAACTTTAAATGTCGTTTCTTTGTATTTTCAGAGCAACACAAGAAGTTTATTTATAAATTGTCTTATAAACATATTCCTTTCTCAAGAAAGAATAAAAAAATTCACTAACCAATAACTGAAGACGTAGAGCACCAAAATCCAAATTTTCTCATATTTTAACTATAAATGTTTACAAGGCGACCACGAACAAAAATATAATACTTTTTTCCCCAAAAAAGAAATCTCTGATTAGATTTGGGTTCCTAAACCGCAGCAACAAAAGAAAAGCGACGTTAGTCCAGCTCCAATTTCAATATCAGCGTCCGTGCTCCATTGTGTGCGGCCGAGTGGTCGGAAGCATGCCCGATGGGCGTCACCGACGCCTTTCATTCCTACCTCTGTGGACTGCCAACTCTATACGGGATGATTCCAATGAGATAAACCCACAGAGCATATTAAGACATACTAATCGTCTACTTTCAAATAATCACTTATTATACTGAGATGTTTTTGTAATGAAAAGCCTTCCTTTCGCTAATCAGACGTCATAACAGTGCATTAAAAACCTGATTCAATCAAATATAATTTTCAATAATTCTAACTATGATCTTTGCCCATAAAGTTCGTTCACCGATTTTCCATTTCATTTGTAATTCAACGTCTGACGGAAACGGACCACTCTATGCATGAATAGTGGATGTAGAGCACAAGTCCGACTGAATTCAAATTTTTGCTCTCAGTTCGGTGGTCGAGTGTGCGTCCATTCAATGCAATTTGATGAAGCTCACCCGATGTACGCCATTGAGAACGTATAGCTGCCTATCATGATGCCCAGATTTGAATGGGACCCGTAGTGGTATACTCGAGCTTCAGTGATTGACGTGTAACTGGATTAGATTTATTCATTATTTATACATAAACGCTGTAAAGGTTAATTTCTGTCTAAATAGTTCCAATGCCCAAACGTGGTACTTCTACTACTAAGTAATAAATAAAAGAATAAAGAAGTAAAGTGTAAATTCAATTAAACGATCCAATCTAGAAGACACACCAACAGAAATTCATAACAACTCAAATTCAACAACCGGGTGTTTAGTACATTTCTCTAAACTAATAAATCTGCCAACGGCGACAAACTAAAACTAAGTTATAACAACAAAGTCAAATTACCGAAGGAGTTCACCGCAGGGGTACAGAGGAGGGGGGTGGTAACCGACACGGGGGGAGCACGCACGCCGCATACTGATGCAGTTCTAACTCTCCCAAGATTTTCGGATAGGGATTTTCCTTTCTTTACAATGGGCCTACTCCTGGGGCATATCAATTGCACGCGGTTATGTCGTTAGAAAGTTTCTTGGAGAGGGTACGAGACGGCCCCATCGATTTTCGAGCTTAACACGCCTGATATACAAGTACTTGGCAAGATTTCTTTTGTGTCCGGGATGGAATGTGTTGGAATTCATAAGAGGTTCTTTGAAACTTTTTCAAAAATTCAAATTTCGCTCACAAATATCCAGTTTGGCCAACCTATTATGTTTCAAAGTAATCAAAGTTATTGACTACGATACCCGAATCAATCTTCCAAACAATTTATTAGCACAGTTGGTTGGAATTAAGGGCTTCGGAAACACTGGATTAATTTCCCTATGTATGAAATCGATGGAACTTTATCTAGTAGATTAATACGTAGAAAATACATTACGACATACGATGCGTTCATTTAATTTACATAAAAGCGACTGGGGAATTGTTAATTTTTATATGAAAGGGGATTATCCATACTAAATAGTGATCCCTTGGGGATTACTGTATTGTGCTTCTCAGCCACCCACATGTAGGTCAATATATAAGGGGAACATTGAAACGATCGGGAAAGTAACTTATCGATAAATTACAAGTCTATTTTTAACCGACTTCAAAAAAGGAGGAGGTTCTCAATTCGACTGTATGTTCTTTTTTCTTTTTTTTTCTTTTTTTTTGTATGTATGTTACGCGATAACTCCGGTATTTGTGAACCGATTTTCATGATTCTTATTTTGTTGGAAAGGGGGTATGTCCATCTCCTTTTGTTTCCCCATTTCATTTTGAAGAAAATCATCCACCTCAAAGGATGGCTGTTCACGCATGAAGAGTCATTTTTATAAACAGCGCCTGACTTTAATTTAGGAGCAATTACTTTTAGCAATTATTTAGTTGATTTTGCTATTTCTCCAATTCAAGGCGTTTTTCTCTCGAAATACTTTGAGTAGTGTCGTAGTGAGAACCTATTTTAATTATCTACAGTGTCAAGTCCTGTATAGTGGCGAACTAGGGGATATTTCAATGAAACTTAGGAAATAGACGTAAGTGGAATTACGTACTTTTGAGGTCGGTTTTTTTAGTACTCTGTACTGAGATTATAATAACAACGGACACTGCTTATAAAATTCTTTGACCACCGACTATTTTGGATGGGAAACTAATTCATTTTTAGGAAACTTCTCGATACGAATGAGACAAAACCACAGTAAGGGTTAATGAAACAGCGGATCGAGGTCAACTCAAAAATATATATAACGCACACATTTTATATAAATGTTGTTTTCACCACGTCATCAACAACCTTGCCAAACTGCCAACAAACATTATTAAGAAGAAAATTATCTGCCATGAACTTGCAACAAAATAAGAGTATAGTTGCAGCCAGGTGCTTTAAGACCGGGGGGATCAGGCCCTAAACTCTGCTCACGGAGTTGGAAAATTGCATTCGTTATCGCATATCCGTTTCCGGACTGCAGTCTTGGATCATTATAGATTTAGATGCAAGTGTGTCATAAAATGTTACATTGTTGACTATTCTGTGTTAATAAGTTACAAACTTTTCGTTATAATTTTGATATTTTGTCGTAAGAGTTAATTGATTCAGTCACTTTTTTGATTCATTGACTGCAGCACTTGAAAACAACGTAACTACTAACTGCCTCATTGCTGGAAGCACCAGTTTTTTTACTGAGCAAGTAAACACATTCTACTTATTGAATATCATGATGTTTTACTATCATGGTATCCATATATTTTTTATGATAATACCCCACTAGTATCATGTTAGTAATGATCTCAAATAAAAATTATTTTGTGGCGGAGCCACGTGATCCCGGCACAACCGACATCGCGTTTAATACAACAACATCGCTCGTCACCTTCTGGTAGCTGTAAAGAAACTGACTGAGTGAAACCAAGGTTTTATTAATACAGACCGGCCATTATTTATAGCGACCGGACTCATCGAATCGTCCGTAATATACGAGTATATTGTAAAATTTTGGGGTACTGTAACAATCATTAACATATCGTTACCAATTTCGTTTATCGGCACGTTTTGGTTTAAGCAATTTAATTACTAATAATATAAAATATTGTTTTTATAATAACAAGGGACGGGACGAATAAGTCATGCGCCTGATGGTAAGCGACACGCCTGTCCATAACAGTTGCAGTGCCACTCAGAGGTTTAAGCACAAGATCTGAGGGATCCACTGCGCCCAAAACGTTGCAACATAAGTTGACGAGTCCCATGTGTCTGTAATTTAGCAGCACCCTTACCCTTCGAAACCGGAACGCAGTAAATCTTTCACAATTTTGTGTGAGATTAAATCATAAGAAATTATACCATTGAAGGTGAAAGGGTACATTTGAAATAAAGGTAGAATACAAACACGTAGTCACGTAGTGCAGCCGAAAGGTAATTCTCGACGTCTTTCGAAAACAGTAACTACGAGAAACGAGGCGTGATACACCCCTGTGCTCTCGTTCTACTGTGTGTACTATTACAGTGTTTATTACAGGTTGAGTAAGATAAGTTCGTAATGGTTATTTAACAAGCAAGCCCTGTATGTAGGTTACTTTTAATTTGGTCTGTACCTACCCCAGGTTTGTTATCATCGATTCGAGACTTGAGCCCGAAATACGTACACTAACAATTATGTCAACATGATAAGTTACAAGGAAGACGAAAACTAATGAATAGGTAATATAATTCAGTAGAAAAGAAATTTACCTATATTAATACAAAGCTACCTTAAAATAATGCTAATGATGCATTTAAAATATGTAGAGGTTATTTATTATTGAATTTATTTTGTAAACGGAACATCGCGCCATTCTCATTCATTAAAATATTTTCAAATAACTGATCCCGAAATTACCCTATAATTAAGTAAATTTTTCTTTTTTCTCTTATTATTTTTCCTTTATTTTAGGACTGTAACAGACTTTGAACAATATGTTGCCACCTCGGCTGCATTATCTATGACCGCGTTGAGATCTTCCCTTGGGTGTTTGGACAAGAGGAGCACACCTGCAAGTGCTGCCAGGAGGGTGTTCACATCGGGTTAATATTTGTATACCTGCACCCTGTTGATACATCTTGTCTTTGCAGCAACCTAACTAAGATCAATGTTGATATAGCGGCTTCCACACGGACCACAACTAATCGCATAATGGTGGTAATTCTTAAGGATATTGAAAGCAGATGGTGAGGGCTGGTTCTCACTCTATAGTATACACCTTGGGACAGTCAGATGGTAACGTACCTTTTTTGGTGCACTGGAACCTGTTGCGGCTTTCGAGGTGAACTCCGGGATTTAGTAACTGTACAGAGAATATTTTTGTTTTTTCTGTGCATATCTCTGTGAAACTGGAATATATATTGATGTAGTTAATGTAGCATGTAAACACAGTTTACTGCAATATTTATACCCTACCTCCAGACTTTTTTGTGACAGACGACATCTCTAGAATGACCTCTATTCATCGCCGACGCTCATTCCACTAATGGACTCGCCTTTTTAACGTTCAAATAAATAGTATACGGGTAAGTCAAAGAGCTTTGTCAGATATTAAAGTGGCGCTATTTAATTAGCGATTCAATTTGTTTGGTTTAATTTTTGTTAGTAGACATACATACGTATACTTACACTTTAGATTCCCATTAAGTAACCAACATTTCTTGCTTCACTGTACATATATTCCACAGACCACATAGTGATATATTCTAAGGCCTCCTATTGTTCTCACTAAACACAAGTCATTTGAAGAACGTTCTCCATCTGATCTCATCACCTTCTTCGTGCCCTTCTTCTTCTAATGTTGCCTTCCACGTAGAGTATATACATAAATCTCATTATATTTCACTGCTTTACTTTCATTCCGCCGCTTGATGTGCTTAAACCGCTTCAACATACGAATACTTTTCTCTATTTCTGTCCTCCTAAAGTCACATGTAGTATTTGTAAATATTTCGTATAGTTTTGTCGTTTAACTACACAACTTGCTGTTACAAGGTCAAAAAACTCATTCAGTGCCTGTGCTGTGGTCGAGTCCATAAGATTCACTGCTCAAAATAGACTAATTCTGAGGATTATGACATATGGTTATTCTAGATCTTCTGTAATAAATATTCTTCTTCTTTAGGGACTTATTTCTTGGTATTCCCTTACTAGGAGAATGGGTTAGATTCCCGGCAGAGCCAATTTGGGACATGACGTTTTCTACATTGATACCGGTCTAGGTGTTTCGGGTAATTTAGTCATGTGCAAGTTAATTCGTTTCGTCGCTAACTCTGGACCCACCAGCAGTCACTGTTTCCGGCACCACTATTGGAGATTACAACAAAGTCTCCTACTAAAACCGGGGCCTCCTGACACCAGTATTCAATTAGGTTGTTTGTATGTAGCTTATGATGACTGCATTTTGAATAAAAATAATTTGATTTTTGCTTTTCATTTTCTGATTCCATCACACAAGTGCTTCAGTAGACGTATGTGATTTGCATGTGCTGTTTTTGACATTTTTATTACAAAAAGTATACACTCAAGTGCAAGAGTTAATATCGTTGTTAATAGTCCCTGAAATATTTCCATTCTACTTCAAAGTTTAATAACTTTCATTTCTGTTGCTTATTTATTGATGGGCAATGCAAAAAAACTCCGTTATGCGTTGCTGAATCAGATTTCCAAGGAGACAAATCTCGCTTGGCAGA
Source organism: Hyposmocoma kahamanoa (assembly GCF_003589595.1). Lineage (NCBI taxonomy): Eukaryota > Metazoa > Arthropoda > Insecta > Lepidoptera > Cosmopterigidae > Hyposmocoma > Hyposmocoma kahamanoa. The sequence goes on along the minus strand of NW_020653611.1, from coordinate 1,114,983 downwards.
CATTCCCAGCGTCTGAGGCTTCTATTAGCCGCCTGCTTTCACATGCCGAAGTAATTGAACATTCTGTTGGGCCTTAAAATATTTCTCGATAAGTTGGCAATAGGCACGCGATTGCAGGGATGGAGTTTGTGGGGCACAATGTTTCAGTTCCGAACGATGTCAAACGATAATATTAGTTTCTGTGGCATTGAAAAAGTGTTTATATGTCATGAGCAGGAACTTTTCGTTTCACCTTCACTGTTTTTGTTTTGGTTAACTAGAAATCCCAGAATATTCTGTCGATATGTGTTTCTCCTTCCTAATACAAACTACTTCTATGTTTGCAATATTTTAATTTTATCATACGTCAGATCCAAGAATTTTTACAACAAATTAGTGTCTTTTTTTTACATAAAATAGATGAATATAATTGTAGTACAAACACCATGATAATAAATATTTTTCAATCAATACAGCGACATCTCTGTCAGTTTTCTGGTAACTATAAAGGTATCAGAAGTGAAGACACTTTCAAAAATTCTAACAGATGGCGTTACGGTAAAAAAGCCATTTAAACTCAATGCAAGATAAGCAGCGAGTACATAAATAAATTCGTAAAATCTGCCGACTCGGTCTGTAGCCACAGAGAGGCAACAGACGCTGGTTTTAATCAAGTAGGATTGTAGGAATTTTCCTTTGTGTTTATAGATAAACTGGTTACATCACCGCTTGGCATCCGTGACGCTGTGGCCAAGAGTGTATGTCTTAATATACAAAAAATAAGTTGAAATAACAAACCGTAAAAGCACAATTAGCTCTAGATCCGGCGCTGTTCATTCTTGCATTTATAATCCCGCCCTTGTAACGTTTTTCCTTTCAGTAGCGTTCATCCTCCGGTAATGAAAATTCGAGACGTCGCATCGCTCAGCCGGGGGAATCGAATTGCTCTATAAGGCGGATTTGTGAACAAAATAATGACGTTTAAATTAAAAAAATACTTTTGTTCTAACTTGAGATGGATTTGCTTATTCCGTTTCATTTTCCATTTGTTTTGTTCTGGATTCAATGTTGTGGCAATACGACCATTGAAGTTCTAAGTCATTATTCATCATTACCATCCCTATACCGGGAATCCAACCTGAGACCTTCGCATCCAGAGCTCCTTGTGAAAGAGTACGTCCAGGGAAGTACTGCCACCTACCAGGGGACTTCAGATCTTTGCGATTTAAAGCTCCGAATGGCACTGCAACTGTTATGGACAGGTGTGTCCCTTACCATCAGACACTGTGGAACATCACACGGTTCAATTGCTAAAGAAATTTTATACAAACGTCTTAAATTTAAAATAACTGCACCTACCGACTGCCGACACCTTTTTACTAGCATGACGGATGTAGAGCCGCGATCGAGGTCAGCCCGCCGGACTCCTGGAGGACGTATAAGCTATTCATAACCTCTATTATTCATACATGCCACTCCTGTTTAAATCTAAGAGAGCTTTTGTCGATATTTGGAGTATTATGGCGATTGTATAATACACTTCTTTTAAAACTTGTAATTGTTAAGTAGTTCGTGTTACCAAAGGTGCTGTTACATATCTACATTATGTCAATACACGTCAAATATATTGTTATTTGTTTTGGTGTCTTTTTATGGTGACAAGGGACACGCCCGTCTATAGCAATTGTAATGCCACTCATATTTTTAAATCGCTGCCACTGTACCCGTCACCCTAAGTCTCCTCATATGCTTGTTATTTCACCAGTTCCCTTCAAAACCGGAAAGCGATAATGCTCGCATTACAGCTTGGCAGCAGAAATAGGTAAGGTAGCAGTACTTCCCTGGACAAACTTACTCTTTCACAAAGAGTAAATAAATCATAATTATCAATGTACATTATAAATATTAATAATACACTATGAGACTTTGTCAGTTTGTCTCAGGGTGACGGGCACAGTGGCAGTGCCCTTCATATCTTTGCGATTTAAAACCCTAAGTGGCGCGGCAACTGTTATGGACAGGTGTGTCACTTACCACTATGCCCACAACTGGTTCGTCCCGTCACTCACTATCATAAAAAAATTATAAAAAGACACAATAACACGGAGGGTAAATGTTGTGGATAGGACATTTTGCTTTATAGATTATATTGATGGGTGTTTGTTTATGTGGGTGTTTTATGATATTTTGTTATTTATAAGAAATTATTCCATATAATTGACCCTTCCGACCGACATCTTAAAAATACAGAATGTTTTTTTTCACATTTTGGTCGGTTTGATTCGAGGATCGGGCAAATAACTTTAAAAGTCTTTGAATGCAATATTACTTACTTTTAAAAATAAAATAATGTGTTCATGAAGGAAAATAACTTTATACTATTCATCCGATTGCGATTAAACTTTCATGGGTTATTGTGGCGACGTCTGCAAAAGTTTTTGAAGTAGCAGACTGCACTGCTGGGCACGGATTTCTAAGGACCCTCAAGTTAAGCACATTTGCAGTGGCATTGCAACGTTAACCTTACAGCCTGATACAGCTTGTTGAATAATACCAGCACGTCCCATGGTCAATATAAGAAATTCAACAATGCCCTTATATAGACAATACACAAAATTGCAAGGATTTATGGAAAAGATCAAGAACACAATTGTTTTCAAAGAATATGCAATTTACATAATTATGGTAAACCGTTCTCCTACAGTTTTCTATAATTTTGAAATCGTCTTCACAAAATGGCTGTGCATTCAGAAATCATAGCTCGATTGTACCAAGGCAAACATCGTAAACGCGGGGTGGTTTGTGATAAAAGATTCACACGCCGTGGGAGCCGACCGTAACATTCGGCTTGTTTCGTTTTCCACTCGTTTACTTCACCTGTTTGACGTCTCGCCGGGAACTTGAAGATGGAGTTAAAATACTAACTTACGAACTTTTCTAAATTGACTCTGCTCCGGGTGTTCTGGATAGTGCCCCGGGGTTAATTTCGTTTCTCTAACACTTACACTGGAAAATGATTATTGAAACTGTAATAAATCTTTACTAATACTTATTTTTGTGTCCAAATCCAAGCTTCGACGTTCTAGTACGCCTGGCGTTTTATGAATAGCAAACACACACAAAACAACTTTAGTTTAAGATTTTTTGAATGTTTTGTTTTTCATCTCTAGTACTCACTATTACGTGGAGTTCTTTTTTATTTTAAGTCAATTCAATGACCACCTTAAGATCAATATTAGCAGCAGTAGAGCTCCTTGTGAAAGAGTTAGTCCAGGGAAAAGCTCCCACCTTACTTATTTCTGCCGCCAAGCAGTAACATCAGCATTAATGCGTTCCGGTTTTAAAAGTGCTAGTGAAATTACAACTCAACTTATGTCTTAGGGTGATGGCCGCAGTGGCAGTGCCTCTCAGAACTTTGCGATTTAAAGCTCTGAGTGGCACTGTAACTGTTATGGCCTGGCGTGTAGCTTACCATCAGGCGCACGAGTTATACGTTTAGGCACTTGGTATTATAAAAAAAAGCCAATCTGAAAGTTACATCTGAAACCATTCTGCCAAAGTCACATTAAGATTTATAGCTAGCATTCACATGAAAACTACGACTGTATTCACATCAAGACTATAGCTGCATTCACATGTAGATTGCAGCTGGTTGCACGTGTACACGGCAGCTGCATTCACGCGTGGATTGATATTGCTATATTAAAATGTTGGTCTACAAAGTCAAAGTTAAGTAATCATTTATTCTTTACACTTGAAAACGTCATTTTTTAAGCTAATGCTCGTTCACTTTCTGACCTCCCTGAGAAGAACTAGCAAGAAACGCTAGGGATTGCTCTTTTCAAATAAACTTAAATGCTGTAGAATACATTTTGAATCATATTAGTGTGGAATCCAGACTCTCGTTGTCTTTCTGTATATCTTTGTCTAACACGTAGTCTACAATTTTGTAATATGACTTTTCAATTAAAATACTTTTAATGTAAATTTTAAATTTAAGAAATGTTCGTAAAAACGTATACAATACAAGAATCGTTTACCTTAGTTAAAAGAAAACGTGGTACCATGAGTTTGGAAGCAGGAGTATGTTTAATTTAAATAATAATAATTATAACGCATACACTCAACATAGCCCCGTACTAGGGAATCCCTGTATTACGGGTGCCATGGACACACACATAGACAACCACAAATTACACCCAAACTCACGAGAAAAATACATGTAGGCCATACAAATATTTCTAAAAATTGATGAGTAAGTCGTTTGATTTCAATGTAAAATCAAGTAACGGCGAATAGGAGTAATAGTTTCTGTTACAAACTGCCAACCTCAAATGCTGTCAGCTGTCCTCAATCCTATACAATTAACTCTACTGGTTACTCCGAAGCAAAAGTTAAAAAAACTTCGCAAGCATATTGTATGGCTCCTGTTTTTGAGTGACGGAAGCAGTTCGTACAACTCCCGACCGTAACACGAACGATTTTACCCCATCTGATAATGGCGGAGGATGCATTAAATATTCAACGCCTCAGTCTTATTTATGGACCCATGAACAAAGGCTCCTCGATCGTTACGTGTTTTCAGGCATTTGATTGATGTATTTTTTTATTTAACTGATTTGGGATAAAAAGGTGCTTAATAATTGTTGTTCTTGTTCATTTGTGTCAATATAAACTTACATTCCATTATTATTATATATATTGTGGGAGCGCAGAGCAGTGAGACGTACTATTTAATATTAAACGAGGAATATAATCATAATTAAAGATGTACTGTGAGCGTTCAGTTAAAAGACTCGTCAGGAACCCCCCGATGTTCATTTGACAACAACCCTCTTTTTTATCTAGTGATAGGCAAACCTATGATAGGCAAATTTACTTATGTGAACAGCCATACACTGCTCGGAAGCTGTTATACTACCAAAGAACAAAACTACCAAGGAGGCTATGGCTTTAAAAACCTATCAAAAAGAACAGACTATGATCACGTCCTAAGCAAACAATTTATATATTTTTTCTTATTAACCATCCTAGTTAATTATTTAAGCTATATCCCTAAGTGAATAACCTTTTTTTTTTTTTTTGACGGAGGGAAATCTTTATGGATACCCCTGAGCCCAGGGAGACTCAGGGATTATGTGGGGACTCTCCTTCCAGACTGGAAGGCCTACCCCACTAAAACCCCCCCGGGCTTCCCTCTCGCGTGGGATCAGTGAACATTCACCACGACGCCGCCCCGCCAGGGCTCCCGCGTCAACGGAGGGGCGAGTCGGTTGTCCTCCGACCCGCCCCCCAGACGAGTGAGGCCGTGCAATGCAGGCTCCGGAGTCCCTGTCCAGAGCCAGCTGGCCTCACTAGGGGATCAGGCGAGCAGCGAACTGCCTTCGCCTTCTCCTCGTACGTCTGCGCCGAAGCGGGTGCGCATCCGCCGCGCTAAGTGAATAACCCTACCTAACCTATAACCAACCAAAATATTTCTTTAATAAATATTACATACATCTTATTTATACATATATCAAGATTAACAACATTTCCAAATAACAATCTCTATCGTGTATGCTGCTAAGGACGTCACTTCGGACTTGAACATCCACCGAACAATTACTGGGCTACTTTCATGATAGTTCTCTCAGCTGCCTTAATTAAATAAATATATTTTCCTTCAAATGCAAACAGATACAGGCTTGATAAGCTTAATAGGAGGTGCCATCCACTGTTAATGTACAGTTACTTAGTTAGTTAGACGTATGTAAAAGTTAGTATTACTGAAATAAACATTTGATTATTTTTTATTATTATTATTATATGTTGCTTCAATCCCAAAGTAAGTAACTAAAGCTATAAAGAACTTGTGTTATGCAAATCAGAAATAATGGCGGTACCACAAACATCCAGTCGGGACTGTATAAACAATAAAGAAAAGTCAGTTTTCCTACATTGACGCGGCCGGGGATAGAACTCGGGACTTCAGAGACGGCGACAACATGATGAGCAATATGCAACCCATTCTCGACCACTGAGGTCATCAATATTATAAATAATACAATCATAATATATGAAACAATTTAACGTTACTAACACAATGTCTGAAGAATCACAAACATTTTTTTAACGAAAAGAAATAACCCTATATTTAAAACTATAAGAAGTAAAATTTCTTCCCTGCCCTGTTTTATTATAAAGTTACTTGTTGTCTTAGAGAGTATTTCCAGAATTACACAGAAACAAAAGCGTTTAAACTCGACGCCCTGCCAGTATAATTACAGTACCAAGTCGCAAAAGTGTTGTTTACTGCGATTACGGTACCACAAACTGGTTATTATACTGAACACTTATACTGAGGGATTTAAGGGCGATTAAAACTTTGTATGTTTTATTAAACGATATTCAAATTAAAATCAAAACTCATTTTTTGACATTGGCAATCTTCTACATATTTTTTGATAGACTTAAAAGTTCGATACGACAATGGTTTTCGTGTTATACTACGGGTCCTCTGGCGGTATAGTGTGTAGTCTGGTATGTTTGCCGTGAATAGAGTAAATGATTTTTTTCGCCATAATAACGCACACACTCTACATAGCCCCGCACTACCGAACCCTGGGTCGCGGGTTCCATGGACATGCAGGCAGTTATAAACGTAAGAGACATTGCCTCCGTGGCTGAACTGTCACTATAACTGCCACGCAGACAGGAGAAATATTTGTATGGCCTACGTTTATTTCTCTCGTGAGTTTGGGTGTAATTTGTGGTTGTTTATGTGTGTGTAAATGGCACCAGCAACTCTGGGTTTCCCTAGTGCGGGGCTATGTCGAGTGTGTGCGTTATTTTTTATTGGTATTTTCTTGCAAGAGTGAGCGTGTATATACGTGTAATTTTTAAGCGAACACTCCATTTTTAAAATTTATTTTATTTGTAACATACATTCAATTTAATTCATAATTAATAACAATAATTTCTCGTTAACGAAATTCATTTTTAAATGTTGTATAATGTAACAAGTAATGTTATATTTATTAATGGGTGTTTACATAGATAAAGAAACATTATTTTATATTTATTTATTTTTTATTAAAGCAATGCATAATGTTGCTGTGGGTACTTGTATATTGTAGTTGGTGATAATGATGACGTTGAGACCGCTGGGCATATATTGGCTCAGAGGTTAGGTGTTCCGTAAATGTAAGAACAACTCTTTTTAGAGTTTACTGCGGGAATTTTTATACATGTGCAATTTAAAAGCAGTAGAAATAGTAGTAATCTCCTTGTGAAAGAGTTTGAGAAGTAGCCACCTTACCTATTTCTAATCCAAAGACCAATGTGAGCAGTACTGCGTTGCGGCTTAGAAGGGTGAAAGCGCTGGTGAAATTACAGGCACATGGCACTTGTCAAGTTATGTCTCAGGGTAACAGGCGCAATGGCAGCGCCCCTAAGGTCTTTGCTATTTAAATCTTTGAGCGGCACTACAACTGTTGTAGGTAGGCGTGTCGCTTACCACCAGTCGTGCGACTTGTTCGTCCCGTTACTTGGTATAATAAAAAAATAGTACGGCGATTTTTTTTTTGTTACTTTATATTTTTAGCCTTGACAGATTAAGCTCTCTTTAATTACATCTCCAAAGCAACCTTTAATGAGGTCACCTGTAAAAGTTGCTTATAGATTGCTAAATAGCAATAAACCTGTTGTACCCTTGTGCTATCTTCACAAAATTACAGAGTATTTGTAGGTACTTTTTCAAACATTGCAATTTACTTGGAACAAAATAAACATGAAGTGGTTTAATGAAACTAGAGTTGTGGAAGAGGTATAATAGAGCCAATGTGAAAGATGACGTTAGGAGAAGATATCCACGAAAAGTTCACAGATCTAGTCGAGAATATTCTTATAAAAGGAAGACGTGAAAATATTAAAGAATATAATTGAAGTAAGTGGGGTGTGGAACAAGGAACTAGGATGTTGAATGAAGATAGAGCGGTGAAAGAGATATGTAGAGTCAACATGAATGGTAACATCCGAAGAGGACGGCCATGTATTATCACGTTCTTAGATCAAATCGAAAATATTTTAAATATATTGGAGTGTGCAATGAGACAAGTCCCAGGAAGTGGGAATCAAAGGGCATCTGTATATTATGTATGTGTATAAAGCAACCATTCTACCAATCACTTTTGTTTTTATCAAGGCACAGAATTCGCCGTTAACTGAAAATCAATTTTTGTTCGGATTAAAAAGTAAAAAGGTGAAGTAAAATAAAAGTAAAGTGTCCGCGGGGAAAGTCGGAGATTAATTCTCTTGATAAAATTTCACGGTTCAAGAAATCCAACTACCGGTTGCGTGGGGCGATGAACGATACTGATTACGTTCCGCTTCGCAACACCGGTTAACTTTCAGACAGGGCAGCTAATAAAGTTCAATACTTAGCCAGGGTGAAGATGGCACTGTTTTAATTGTTGGCACATTTAAAAAAAAAGTGCAGTAAGATGGAAAAAGTGCCAATAATGTTAATTTAATAACAATAATTGTTTTATTCATGTGTAGCGAGAAATAACCTAGTGATGGCACTGTTTTAATTGTTGGCATTTTTATAGAGTTATAAAAAATGCTCTAAGATGGAATAGGTGCCAATAATGGAAATTGCACAGCAATCACTGTTTATAATATCTATTTTAATTATTATATTATCGCGTAGCGTGAAGTAGCCTAATGATGGCACTATTTTTTTATGTAAACAAGGAGGGCAATGAGCAGACGAGCCACTTGATGGGAGGTGGTCATCATCGCCCACGGACATTTTACAACATCACAGGAGCTGCCTATGCGTTGCCAGCCTTTGAGAGCCCTGTAAACATGCTTTTTGAAAAACCCCACTTCAGTAGTAAGGTCATTCCACACCTTACAGTTTTGAAGAAGGAACGAATGAGATGCCCGCGTGGTCTTACAATGCTAGGCATTTAAGATATGGGGATGGACTCTACTCCTTTGGCGGGAGGTGCGATGGTGGAAACGAGACGGTGGCACCAGTAGGGAAAGTTCCTCAAAGCACTCCCCATTGTAAAGACGGTAGAACATACACAGAGGGCCAACGTCACACCGTAGACTAAGGGACTAGATCCTTGGGACCTCGATACACCACGATCGTGCACTAAACTCGACCAACGGCGCGCAACTTTGACAACGTCGTCAACCTATCTATTTATATTCTCGGCCACCATTCGGGTATCGCTATTCTTCGTCATTACCATATCTTATATCTTATGTCATAAATCTATTTTAATTGTCACTTTAGAAGAAAAAAATACTAGCATAGAACGTGTGCCAATAATAAAACTTATAGTGACAGTTATTTAGTTCTTTCCTCTCTTAAGTTTTAAGCGAAAGGTAAATGTTTGAATATTAGCTAATAAA
>NW_020653611.1:1092999-1105589 GCF_003589595.1 Hyposmocoma kahamanoa | reverse complement strand
ACAATAAATTAAAGTTAATAAATCATTAACTCTACAAGATTCTTAGCTCTACATTCGTTACCGTAGTCGCTACGTCGTGCTACGAGCCGTAGCTGGCAGCTACGACTCCCCCGAGATACGAGTCTCGTAGTAACCTTCTTCAGCTGAGCCCTATTATTTCCTATATTACTTTTGAAACTATACGTATGGTACTTGTTTCTATTTCCGAAGAGATTAACTTTATAATAGAAATATGTACTGAAAGGTTTTAGAAAAGTGCGTTGTTTTATAACCACGCCTGGACACACAAGAACCGACTTACCTAGTCGGTTCTTGTATTTCAAAGGTATGCATTAAATAGTTATAATTATTATGGTCATACCGTAAGGCTGCCACGCTACCATGTACACTGAAATAAACAAGATGTCGTTTAACCATATTTGTATTGCAAAAACGAGCGATTCGTTCTGTGTACCGTCTAGGCTCTCGGGTATCTCTCAGAGAAAAGTTTAAGGAGACTGGTATCATAACTGTGGCATCGCAGTACATTTACTCAAATATTTTATATGCCATCTCCGAAGAAAATATCCATAATATTAACCTTAGAGCTAAGTCCAAACTCATGGTACCACGATTTCGTTTAACCAAGGTAAACAACTCTTTCATGGAGAACTGTATACGTTTTTACAATAAGATTCCGGAGCATATATTAAGTTTATCATTTCCTAAATTTAAAAACTACATTAAAAATGTTTTGATCGAAAAATCATATTACAAAATTGAAGACTACGTGTTAGATAAAGATGTGATGAGATGGAAAGACGACATGGCTCCAGAATCCACACAAATTTGATTCAAAGTGTATTCCATAGCATTTAAGTTTATTTGAAAAGGCAATCCCTAGAGTTTCTTGCTCGTTCTTCTCAGGGAGGTCAGCGTAGTGAACGAGCAGTAGCTTAAATGTGACGTTTTCAAGTGTAAATTTATTTTACCTATGGAATAAATAATCTTTGACTTTTAAGATAATTTTATGACTCATTTCCTTATAATTATATTCTGAGCTTCTATCTTCTATCAAGCAGCAACTATTTTAAGTAATAAATTTAATCATGTTATAAAATAAATAATTAAAAAATAAAAATTACTCATTTTCAGACAACACAGTCCATACAGGTTAGTAAGTTAGTAACATAACACACCTTATAACTATGTTAGTGTTAGCATTAGTATGGTATAGTCACTCTACAGGCTGACAATTACAATTATGATTAATTCCATCAAGGATAGGCTGTCTAATTTAATTGAAGTCAATGTTTCTCATTGTAATAAGGAAATTTTCTATCTATCCTAAGAATTATGTTTAAAACCTATAGGTACAACGAAAATAATAATGTGGCAACCCTACGCTCCGAACGATGTTTAGGTATGATGAGCCGAACAGATGGGAGTCGCGTTACTTGTCTTGTTACCTGTACTACAAAATGTACATGTAAAGGTCAGTAACAATTAACAAGCCGTAACTTTGGCTTGTACATTAGCGGTTCAGAACATTTAACAATAGCAGCGCGCCATAAACCGAGCAATGAATGATAAACTATCTAAGTAAAGGCCAAATTGAGCCGCAAACTGCGGGGTACAATTCCAAGACTTCGTTGTTTCTTATTTAAGATGCAAAGTCGTACTGGATGAGCCTACATTTAAAACTTAATATGTTAATAAGTAAAGCGTGGTTTGTCGATCGTTCTGACAATCCACCAATAAAATTAACTGTTAAAAATAATGTTATTTCTAATTTTTTGAAAGTTAAAGTCAAATTATATTTCACAGGTAAGCAAATTACACTTGAAATCGCTATATTGATTAAACTCTACTGCTCATTCGTACATTTATTAATTCACTATTATTAATTGGGTCAGCAAGGCGAAATTCACATCTTGACTAGATACAGAGAAAGATAAGACGGAATGTGTTCATGTCACTGCATTTTAATTTTATTCCAATTAGAAACAAACTGACAAATAGACAACTTATCATTAGTGTTCTATACTCTTGGGCCAATATTAGTGTCACAAATTCTATATCCTTGTTGTAAAGACAGAAAGCCGGGCTAAGTTTTCACCAACGCTACGAGTTACTTCCAAAGTCTACCAAATTCTAAATTGTTGTGCTACTCTATATTACTCCGAATTATTAAAACTAATGAAATTAAATTAAATTAGGTTTTCCACAAATCTAAAAACTACCTACAAGTCATTTATATCTCAATATATATTACTGTAGTACTTCCAGACATTTATTTTCACGATGACAGCTCCCGTAGGATATAACTGTCCACATAACGCAAATTTTTTGTTAAAAATACAACACTTAATGTTATTTAATTGTTAAATTATTAAAACTTATTAATTTGATTCCAGTGCAATGGTATTTTTATAAAAGTGATTGGTACCTACTTCACATTAAAATTTAATTAATTTCGCAATCAAATCTGATAATAAACCGGACATCTTTAAAACTGTCAAAATAGGTCTGTCATAGAGAAAGTAAATGGTGTATTTTTCCTTACCGATGATAATTTAACAATCAGAACGAAATGTAAGAAGCGCCTACCGATAACGTCTGATGGAATACTTCTCAATAGATATATGATGAATCCATCGAGGCAGCGATGAGAAATCATAAATACATGATTTCTAACAACTTTATTAAACAAGCGTCTCCTCTAACATTTCCTCCTCATTTACTGATTAGATATTCCCTGTGTAGTCTACTTATTAATAAATTATTAAGCCTTCTTATCTCTAAGGCATGCTCTTTGCATCAAAACCGCCTGTAAAACCAGAGGGCAAGATTAATATTCTTGAAAACGCTTATCCCGCTTTATATCCCATCTCATCAGGAACCTTAGCAGGTTGTTATTAAACAGAATAATGTCTCACCGCTCTCCGCCGTAACGAGGGCTCGACAAGCCTTAATTTATGTGGCAGGGCGCGGGTGCCCACCGTAGATTCAACATCTGCTTCCTTTCACCCACTTTATGGGATTCTTGAAACCACCTTTTCTGAAAAGACAGCCTATTCATCTTTTGCAACCTTGTTATAATGATTTAATGACAAAATCTCAATCTAAGTCAATGTTGGATAAGCGCCTGATTGAATATTTAGGGCAATAATTTAGTAAGCGTACTTAATTAATTGTTGCAATATGAGTCAAGTTAGGCGTTAATAATATATCGCATTATTCTTTAAATTGTAGCTTTACTAAAATGTACGTGCAGAAGTTGTTCTAACTCAAAAGAATAAAGTATTTGTAATGTATACATTTTATCACGCGCGGATGTCTCTGAAACTCGGTTTCACAATCAGAAATCCCAATATTAAATTATGTAAAACCATTGCGAACGCAGGTGACTCACAATTTTGTTTCTAACAACCATTTGCAGTAATTTCTGTTGCGAAATGAGATTGTACCCGTTAATTATTATTCATGTTTCGCTACCTCTTATAGCGTATTTCGGTTAAGTTTTGTAATGGAAAAACTTTTTTTAACTGCCGAAATCTCGAGGACCGGCCATAAATAACTGTTCCGGCAAGCTGTTACGCACGAACGGAGTTGTTCCTTCTTTGTCCAGAGGCGAGAAAATATTTTTTTTCTATTGTTGGACGCATATTTTGGTCGTATGTTACATATCTACCTATGTGTTGTAAAAGTATGTTACTAAATGTGGAAGCTGAATATTTTTACGAAATTTTTCGTAACTAAATTGTTTTATCAATTCAAGTTTCGAAAGAAATAGTCCATTTTGTACTTCTTGGTTTTTTCGATATAGAAACTATTATAATATGTTTTTAATCAACTTCAAAAAAAGGAGGAGGTTCTCAGTTCGACTGTTTTTTTTTTTGCATTTATATTACGCGATATCCATATAAACCGATTTTGATGATTCTTTTTTTGGTGGAAATAGGGTACCTCAGTAGTGATCCCATTTAAATTTAAAGAAAATATTCCACCTCAAAGGGTGGCAAACTAGGGGATGAATGACTTTTGAGGTTAGTTTTTTTAGTACTCTGTACTAAGGTTATAGTGATACACTGTTCTTATTTTGAGAGTCACATAGTCTCCGTCTAATCCACTACGAAAGAAGTAGTGATAGTAATTATGTATTTTGCATCTGTGTTGGTCAATAATAGCACAAATACATAAATCACTGAGTAGTAGAGTTCTAAACCATTCAAAAATGTAAAAATGAAACTGAAAAAATAAATTGTATGTGTAACTAAGAAGCATTTGAACTAGTCGCCCAATCGTCAACTGAAATATAGAATTAAACCATTAGTAATTTAGGTGTTAAATCATTAGTAGGAAGGTGCTACTTAGTTATAGCTTTTCTTATGACAGTTTCTTTATTTAAAATTATTCTTTTATTATTTTGGCTCTATGAGCGTTCCACTAGGACTAGTCCTGTCCCATGCTTTTCCAGGATTTAAATGAAGGGTCAGCCAGCACGTAGGTAATTATTTAAGACACAGCCCTAAATATTTTGAAGGGTGGATTTTTGTTGCTATAAAACGTGCAAAGAATTACTCGCTAAGTTTTGTTTCAAAGATTCTCCTTCAAGGTTGAAAGAACTTAATTAGATTCCGAGAATAACGTTTGAAGAGCTCTTAAATTAATAAAATTAATAAATTTGCAAAATCTACTTGGACGTATTACTAATTAGGCTTTTGGTGAGGATTGTTATTGCTTTTAATTTAAAGATTTGAAATTAATATCGTACGGTATTTTTAAAATCATAATTTTATGCAACATTTACTAATTAAAGATCAAAAAAATGTAATTAGAATAGAATTCATTATGATATCATTTTCATTAATTATATTTTTGTTTTCCAATTATAAATTGCTTCAGTATAGGTTAATACGGTAGTTACCACTACTACAGCGGGACAACTGTTACTTCTCTCTTGAGAAGTTGCCGGTATGTTGAAGGTGTAATGTCCTCAACCAGCTTTCGATTAGGATCATTCGGCGTTAAACCTAGTGACACTAGGGAGAGATAGGATTGATGACGATGACGTCTTTAAGGTGGTTGAGAGATAATTTTTTGTTGCAGCTATAAGGCTGCTAACAGATCGACTGCATGTTAGACCTCGACTGCATGACTCAATAAATCCGTTAGCAGCCTTATGCATAGTTTTTAAATTTTTAATTTTGGACTTGATGCAGCGTTCTTAAATAATTAGATAATGTAGTGTAACGTTGTTCTCGTGTAAAAGGCCTTCTGAATATTGTCAATTGATTTAAAAAAAAAAACCACTAAATATGTAACATACTCAGGGTGTGACCAGTGTTGCTACTTATCTACTTAGGAAGCTTATCTTTAAGTTATGACTGACCACTTCCTGTGCATTGACTTCCTGGTCTCTTCCCCTTTAGTACCACTGGTCAGTGTCAGATTAATCAGTTTCATTGTAAACATCTATATGTATTCTACATTTGTTTCATAACTTTGGTTAGGGTCATGTTTTTGTTAATGAGATAAAACACGATTTGTGCTTTCCGCTTTCAAATGACATTTACCCAATAATAGCACAGTGGAAACCGCTTTAGTTTTCATTTTCAAGTGTTATGTTTTTTATGCAAACTTTTATGATTATAATAGTCTTTCTTTGTGATCTTTCAACTGGTTAATTTCTTCTTCTTATTTATGAGAATCAGCACAATTATTGAAGCTGTCAAAATAATTATTGATAGGGTTTAATTATTCATTTTAAGATCTATGGTAAACTGCCTCTGTGGCCGAACGGTTACCATGCTTGTCTGCAACGCAGAGGTCTTGGATTCGACTCCTCGGGAGAAATATATGTATGGCCTACATTTATTTCTCTCGTGAGTTTGGGTGTAATTTGTGGTTGTCTATGTGTGCTTCTATGGTACCCGCGACACAGGGTTTCCCTAGTGCAATATGTGTATGTATATAGTAAAATATGTTTCGTTTTATGATATAGTCAATAACTTCATCTATCTATTTTTAAACCCTGACGCCAAAAGAGGGTCTGCCTGTATGCTGTCTGAGGCATCGTAGCTTCCATTTTTTAATATTCCATTTTTTATTTTTTTATATTTTGCATTTTTTTATTTACTTGAAGAGTAATTTAATTACGATGGATCTTAACTATGTTTGATGAACAACACCTGTTCAACCTGTTTATACCTGGATCACAGTCATAAGACCATCGAGTATATAAATAGAGACGAAATGTCATTTAATTTATTTGAAAACTGTTCTGCCAAATCAATACGGTGACAACACTTCATTTCAAATTGAGCAATTTAAATTGAGCTTTGCTATAATGGACGACAATGGAAAAATTACATATTTATATTTAATCACCGATGAAATTTGGCTCCGTTTGTTTTGTAATTATAATAATAATAATAACGCACACACCCAACATAGTCCCGCATTTGGAAAACCCTGAGTCGCGGGTGCCATGGACACACAAATTACACCCAAATTCACGAGAGAAATAAATAAATGTAGGCCATACAAATATTTCTCGCAGTCCGGGAATCGTACCTGGGACCTCTGTGTGACAGTCCAGTCCATAACTACCGCTCGCACCAAGGCAGATATTAGATGTTTTGCTGTTTTTCCCACACTACCGAACGAAACAAAATGGTCTTCCCGTTGTTAGAGATTACCTTTATCACAATAAATACGGAATACATTTGCAATATAATAAATAAGAATATTTTTGGAATATACGGAGGCGTATACACAGGTCAGTTGTTGGCTCTGCACTATTTTAGTTTTCTAATTTGTGATTTCAGCGCAAACGTGAGTTGATATTTAAAAGTCGGCCCATTTGCCCGATGAGTTGCCAGGGATGGATGACCCTTATTTCTTATCTATTTCTGGTTATATACTCGATGCATAAGATGAATTATTTTACTTCCATTTGTCTGAGCGACTTGAAATAATTTGATGTGTTATGGAAATCCGATGATATTACAATAAATGTTGACATTGATCTGATGATACAAGCAGAATTATTTGCAGACAACTCAACTCCTGAACTATTTGCAATAGAACTATCGTATTTGGGCTCATTAAATTGATCTCGACGAGATGTTAATTTACAGCTGCTAATTTTATTTACTTTTGGAGTCATTGAGTTTAAACTTTAATTGAGTTTAAATATTCATTATTATTATATATATATAAGAATGACCGGATTATGGAAAGAGAATTAACACGTAACAAATTTGTTTTCTTCACTAAATTACAACAAAACAACGAGTCTTATGGTTAGTATAAATACGGTTAGTAATTTATGGTGACTGGAGCCTAAAACTGGGATATCCTGTAATTACGTCATCGGACCTCTATCTCCAGTAAACATGGTCAAAATAAAAAATAATAAATGTAAAGACCAAAACCAAAAATACGCACGCATTGATGTAATGAGTTGGCAAAAAGGTCCGCGCGGTTTTTGTCACTAGCTAATTAAAAAAAAAACTCTTTATTTAACTCATTGACTTACAAATAAATGGACGACGGGTCTAATACAAAAACCACGAAAAAATGTCCCAAGTCAACCTATATAAGCGTAGTGACATGTAAAGGAATACGAAAAAGCTAAAACGTTGAATTTAAATTGTAATGCCATCGCAGTACTGTCTAATTTTGTTTGCTTCGCTGTCAGTCGAACAAACGAAGACTAAAGCGTGAATGACGCTCTGTATACGATTTTAACGCCCTATAAGTTCGGACACTTTTTGGCGGGGACCCGACGTCCATATTATTGTAAGTCAATGTTTGGAATACACTGTTTTGTATTGGAGGTATTTTTATTTTAAGTTTTACAAAATAGAACCGAGATTTGTCGTGTTTGTTGCAGATCTTTGTTTTTAGTTTCTTAGTAACGCCTTTCACGCCGCAGCAACATCTATGAGAAATTTATTTCTTCACTCAGAGAGATACCTTTACAGCTACCATCGCTGACTGTAGATGTCGCTTTAATTATTGTAATTTTTAAATTATTTCACTACGGTGAATTTCATTTTTTTTGTAAAGTTACTCCACTAGTTTTTTATAATTATTGTAACACAGATCGAAACACTAAGAAAAATTAATTCGATCTGGCTGAATTTGAACCAGCGCCCTCAGGCAATCCGTGCCAGATGCATACAATTAAGCCACGGAACGAACGAGCAGATCTTACGATTTTTTCTGTGTTTATTGCCGATATTTGTTTTTGGTTTTTAAGGACTATTTTTTTTTTAGCGCCATCTATGAGAAATTAATTTCTTCGCGAAGTAGGGGTACCTTTACCATCACTGGCTAGAAATTTCTTTTCATTATTGTCATCCTTTTTTAGTAGTCAATTCTTTTCAAAATATTCCTGTTTTTAAATTCTTCAAAAAGCAAACTCGCTTTCAATGGACAGTTCTCTATTCAAGTTGAAGCACTCTTTTACATAATAAGCAATTTATTCCAGGAGTTGAGCTTAACAGGCTGCAACCATTGGGTCATCCAGATGCAATTGGCAGAGACGTAACAAGAGATGCAGGCGGAAATTATTGTCTTCGAACTGCCATAAGATGATAATACTTTGGAAATTGTTGTGTTGTTTATAACTTAAATAAAAAAAAATGTGATGATCTTGGTAAACAGTATCAACCAAGATAACTGCACTGTAGTATCACTGTATAAAGTAATAATAAAACAAAAATTTGAAATAAATCTAGTCTGCCACCGCCTGTAATGTTTACAAACAACATTGAACATGTACACAGACATCCGAGCACTAACAAGGCAGTTAAAAACTGAAATGTCTAAAATTACTGGTTTGTAATCAAGTTGACAGAGTTAGGTTGCATATTATTATGTACTGGAATTTATTTCATTATAAACAAATAATAGGAATTAAACTCTTTTATAGTCACGTATTTTCTTTCAAACAAACCAATGTTTTGGGTTTCACAGACCCCATGATCACTTTGATGACCAAGATTTAGTGGCTTAACTATTACATTTGTGTCAAAATTCATAAGTTGGTGGGAGAGTGCATGCAATCATCCGTGACTATGAGATCTGTAAAGAGACCGATACGTTGGTTTATTAGAAAAGCATTTCTACGCGATTTAAATCGATAAAATAGTTTTATTTCTAATGTGAAGTAATCGCAAGAAATCAAGAAACCGAGAACTCGATAAATAAATAGGGTCTTAAATACAAACGTGTTGTAATGAGTTTTTATATCTACAGATATGAGCCTGGTTGCGACCCTGGTGCATTGCAGTGGTTGGACTAAATCGTATTTGCATCCCAATGGCTTGACCTTATTTCACAAAAATCGAAGAGAAGATCAGAAAGATTAAAATGGTTCCATTGTTTTTGTTCTCGCATTTGTTGAGGACTCTGTATACAGAGGACACCTTGTACCCAAGATGTCATTGCGATGTGTGCCCTACTTTTTGTTTCTGGTTATTACATCGTATGCAGTATTGTATCTTTGACTTTATCAAAGTAAAGACACTACTCACTAGTGTATGTTCACGATGAATGCAAATATGAAAGGTTTTTTATGACACTATTACTAAATTTACATGATTAATCATTATTGCAGGTACTGCAGCGTTCCAGAAGTTATTGGTGTCCAATTTATTAAGCAGAACTACGAAAAGTCGTGTCTACAAAACAATAATTAGGCTAATTTCAATGTATTAGGTTTAAGAAAATAAATTATCATTGGCGGAATTCCGTTCCGCCATTGATAATTTTATTCCTAAAATTTTGGAACCAATCAAAGAAGAATTTGAGAACTGGGGGGCCAGATAAAATAGAAATATAAAAAAGCTAGAGTCTGAGCCGAACATAATCGGAGAAATAAAATCTGTCCAACGTCACTGGCCACCATAGTATGTGGAAAGAATGGGAGAGGATGGAGATACCAACAGAGCGCATTTGAAGTCACCTGTGGGTCATCGTCCAGTGGGCTTTTCGAGACATCCTTGTAAGGATGAAGTCGCCAAAGACCTGAAGGAACTGAATATGCCCGAATGGCAGGAATTGGCAAAAGACTGAAAAAATGGCCTTCTTTATCGAAGGCCAAATTCACTTCGAGTCGCAGAGTCAGTCAAGTAAATAAGTAGTTACCATTGCTGGACATAGAACTCCACCAGTTTACACGCTTATTGTCATAGGACTTACTATGAGCGTCTACGTTATACTCATAAAGTGTTTTACAAGAAATGGTCTTTCGGCTGGTGCCTAAATATTTCGTCAGATGGTTCAAGTCTGAGAGTAGCGGATAGACGCTCATAATAACAGATTTGTTAATGAATTTATGGACCTAATGAAATTCTATTGAGTATTTTCTATTTTATTTTAATTTCTATCGCATTTACATACTTTTGTAGTATTTCCTTTTATTTCATGTATTTGTTTATCAACTTATGTTGATCCTTGATGAAGAATGATATTTGATATGTAATTTAATGACAACAATATTATTATTAATGAATTGTTAATGTAATAATTATTGTGTATTTTTTGTTTTATGTTTTTCATATTTGTGTGGCGATCTCAATATAATTTCTTATACTTTGATATGTAGGGCAATTTATAATGTAATATTATATTTGAGAATCTATTACAGTTTCATCGCGATGTTTTCTTCGTCGTCACCGAGAGGTACTACTAATAAATATATCGATATCTTTTTTAAGTAGCAATCATTCTCCTACTAGGATACCACGGCGATTTTCCTAATATACATGTTATTATGAACCACTTATTACATCTCTGATAATTAAATCTTCTTGATCATTGTACCAAATATCATTTCAAAAGGTTCTCATTGGGACGATACCCTAAAAATTCATTTCTTTATTTACATGTACAGAATATTAAAGCTCTCATTAATGTTTGACTTTTCTTTCCACCATCGCCGGGAAACAAACCTCATAAATATGTAATGGGGGTTGAAATCCGAGCGCTATGCAAAATTTTAGCTCGCTTACGTCAACACAAATTTAATGTTTCATGGACTTGGATCCGAATCGTATTTTGATTACGATGATTATGATATTTATTGTAATTAATATTACGAAATTTTACTGCCATGATATTCATTTGTTTTTGTGAAATTACTCCACTAATTTGTTATAATTATTAATACAAAGATCGAACACAAAGAAAATTCCTTCGATATGATAGGACTGATGATGGCACAGCAAAAAAGCACAGACATCTAACAAACGCATAAAAGGATTCATGAGATCTTTTGACTCAATCTGTAGCTCAATTGACCTAGATTGACAAATACTGAAATACTGACAATCCTGTCAGGGCGCAGGTGTTTGATTTATGTGTTATTAATTATAATGACTTATGTTCATTGACTAAGCATCAATGTCGTACATCTGAGTTCAATTCCAAGGCTGGCCTACCAATCGTCCTGTACCACGACATCGTTGCAACCCATGAACCAATTACTCAAAAGCACTGCTAATTTCCATACTAGAGATCGTAATTCAGATGTAGTTTATATAATGTAAACGGCCGTGGATATCAGTTAATTGCTCTTTGATATGAGGTACAAATAGTCAGTTTTCTTTTCCCTTGTAAAATTATTCAAAGATTGTCCATTATTTTTTAGCCGACTTCAAAAAAGGAGGAGGTTCTCAATTCGTCTGTATGTTCTTTTTTTTGTATGTATATTACGCGATAACTCCGGTATTTGTGAACCGATTTTCATGATTCTTTTTTTGTTGGAGAGGGATATTTCCATAGTGGTCCCATTTCATTTTGAAGATAATCATCCACCTCAAAGGGTGGCTGTTCACGCATGGAGATTCATTTTTATAAATAGCACCTAACTTTAATTTAGGAGCAATTACTTTTAGCAATGATTTAGTTGATTTTGCTATTTCTCCAATTCAAGGCTTTTTCTCTCGATATACTTTGAATAGTGTCGTAGTGAGAACCTATTTTTATTCTCTCCAGTATCAAGTCCTGTATAGTGGCGAACTAGGGGATATTTCAATGAAACTTAGCAAATAGACGTAATTCCACGTACTTTTGAGGTCGGTTTTTTTAGTACTCTGTACTGAGATTATCAATAGATGGCATTGTGTCTTACTAGCTAATTTCTAAATTAATGCTTTCTAATATAATATAAATCTATGCAATAAGCGCCATCTAGTTGATACGCTTGTTATCACTAGAAATTAGAGTAGATTCGATAAATTACAGATCATCGATGTAAAACAAATCAATCACAAAAATAGTTATTCATCGCGACATCTGGTGTACTAATAGGTACTAAGTCCCCAACTACGCTATCTTGTATAGCGATTTTTTTTATGCAAAATTAGTTGGTCTTAGGAACTTCCCTGTACTATGAGTACCACTATTCAACACAGACCAGGCCCAATTTAGAAAAGTTAATTTCCGAAATTGATCCATCTAGGGCTTTAAATTCCGTTGCCCGCGTCCCGGGAAAATAGATCGAGACCCGGCGCGATCTCAAAAATCCCTTCTTACTTGCAGGCTAAGCTAATTTAGGCAGTCAAGGCGTGATATTTTAATCAAGTTTTTTT
>NW_020653611.1:1075184-1092989 GCF_003589595.1 Hyposmocoma kahamanoa | reverse complement strand
AAGCTAATTTAGGCAGTCAAGGCGTGATATTTTAATCAAGTTTTTTTTAATACAATCAAAAATTATTTGTAGGCCTGATATTATAACTGAAATTCTTCAATCTAGCCTAACTAGGGCCTTGAAATGACACGCTTGTGGTGGCGCGAGTGTGACGCGGTAGCTGCGCGTCTGTAGCGCTTCAATCTCTTTTGGTTCACTTTATGACTTCAAAAGTGGCGTGTGTCACGACGATGTCGCTGCAACTGCGTTTTTAAATATTATATGATACTACCGCGGCTGCAACGACACAGTGGTACCACTGCATCGCTTCTATAAGAGTCTAAGTTGAACAGCCTCCGTGACCGAACGGTTACCATGCCACGCATGGTCTGCCACGCAGAGGTCCCAAAGTTCTCGTGAGTTTGGGTGTAATTTGTGGTTGTCTATGTGTGTATCCATGGCACCCGCAACACAGGGTTTCCCTAGTGCGGGCTAATGTTGAGTGTGTGCGTAATTTGAAGGCGCCTTTAAACTAAGTTCCACTATAGAATGTTGCCACGTCCATGTAACTAGAATGAAACTTGATGGTTGGTTTAGTACTATTTTTAATACTTTATAGTTAAGTAAGTCTTCAAGATATTTCTGAGGATAGTATTTGTAACTATTTTAGGGGTGGTCTTAGCAACCACTAGGATTTAACTTGTTCACTACGGGTATTCCAGTTAAAATCAAAACTCCGTAATAATTTAGTTATCACACTTTTATTATTCGCTGTTAATGAATAGAAGGTTCAAAGGAATTACACGATTTACAATGGTTTACACGGAACTACTTATGATAATAATTGTACTTAAAATTAACTTATCTATATTCCCTTCAAAATCGGAACACAGTAATGTTCACATTATTGCTTGGCGACAGAAATATGTAAGATATCTTACAAGGCAGTCGACAACAATGCGACTTACTCAATAATGCCTTACCTGAAAGATTATCCCATTCTCTCATATTAGGTGGTGCTAGAGATGAAGAACTGGGAAGGCTTTGCCCGTTATACTAAGTCAAAGTCAAAGTCAAAGATTATTTATTCTATAGGTAAAATAAATTTACACTTGAAAACGTCACATTTATGCTACTGCTCGTTCACTACTCTGACCTCCGTGAGAAGAACGAGCAAGAAACTATAGGGATTGCTCTTTTCAAATAAACTTAAATGCTATGGAATACACTTTGAATCAAATTTGTGTGGATTCTGGAGCCATGTCGTCTTTCCATATATCTTTATCTAACACGTAGTCTTCAATTTTGTAATATGATTTTTCGATCAAAATATTTTTAATGTAGTTTTTAAACTTAGGAAATGATAAACTTAATATATGCTCCGGAATCTTATTGTAAAAACGTATACAGTTCCCCATGAAAGAGTTGTTTACCTTGGTTAAACGAAATCGTGGTACCATGAGTTTGGACTTAGCTCTAAGGTTAATATTATGGATATCTTCTTTCTTATTGAAATTATGTATATTGTTACGGGCATATAAAATATTTGAGTAAATGTACTGTGATGCCACAGTCATGATACCAGTCTCCTTAAACTTTTCTCTGAGAGAAACCCGAGAGCCTAGACGGTACACAGAACGAATCGCTCGTTTTTGCAATACAAATATGGTTTGAATATTTGCCGCGTTACCCCACATGAGAATCCCGTAGGACATTATACTATGGAAGTAACTAAAGTAAACTAGTCTAGCAGTACCAACATCGGTAAGCTCACATATTCTGCGGACTGTGTATGCAGCGGAGCTTAATCTGCTGGCCAGAGACGATACATGTGGAAACCATTGAAGTTTACTATCTAAGGTCACTCCCAAGAAGACTGCTTCGAAGAAGACTACGTAGTATAACGGGAAAAGTTTGAAAGTTGTCTCGAGATATAAGTACAAGTGAGTTATAAATACAATAACAATATTATTTTACCTTACCTATTATTACAATTCACCAGCGTCTTTAATCAAATTTCTTTCCAGTTATGCTAAAAATGACCATGACCCAAGAATGTAATAGAAAAACATCTTGGAATTTAATTTGTTTTAGCCCTCTTGTTGTTTCTGTAGGGCTAGTGCAGGAGCTTCAAATAGCTACGATATTATTGTGAATTCCAGAGTTTAATTTAGCTCTTCTTTTACAAGACGAATACTTCATGCAAATTTCTGGCGAATATATAAGATTTAAAATAAAATTGCATTATAAAGTTGTCTTCGAAATATCTTCAGTAAGGTCACTATTTGTCTTCACAATTTTTTTTAGAAAAATACGGTCTCAACCCAACTAAAATCTGATGATATCTTTTGTTTTAGCTTTGTGGTGTATCTATAGGAATATTTCGTCTCCATGACCCTAGCTGCATTCATTCAAACAGTCTCCACGAAGATTAGATTTAAGTGCTAGAACACTCGGTGGCACTTTTTGGGAGTATTGGTGGCATGGGCTAACTTCAGACTCTCTGTCCCAAAAGAAGACATCGCTTTCAACTTAAATTAAACAAAATTCGATAACTCAGTGATGCTGACCCCCGGTGGGAATCAAACACAAGACTTCCTTAGTATACCAGTCAAGCATTCTCCCAATTAAGCTATTACTGCTACCGTTTATAAACCAAAAGGCACGTTTTCCTATTTTCATCATAATTCAACCACGGTAACGTGTCCTATTGAATTCGCAAAACTTTTCCGTCACGAATCAAAATAAAAAGTCACCCCTTCCGCTTGACCGCTCATAACTTCGCTCGTCCAATAATATCGTCATATTTTTTCTACCATTGCGAAATTGGAATAAAAGGAAGGAAGGGAGAGTTCGGCATTGGAATTGGTAGGGTCGCCCGAACTGAGCAATAAATAATGGACGCAATCTGTGACCGTGAGGCTACGATCGTGTTCTTCGTGACTGGTGGACAGCATAGATTTTGCTGCCAAATTGGCCTACCGTTTTGCTCAGATGTACAAAATATTCTATTAATAATACAAAAGAAACAAGGACACGTTGGTTGAAATTGGTGGTAGAATATCGATCAAACAGAGATGAACTACAGGACTAGGGTTCATAGTTAATGTTGCTCGTACGTGGAACGTTCTCCTAGTTCAGCTCTGTCACCTTGGGTTCAAACAGTGACGGAGTGGTCTCCTTACATCGTCATCCCACCTTTTTATCGCCTTTCTCCTGGCCACTCGCATTTAAATTTAAATTATGAATTTCCATAGTTCTTTTGCCTCGCATTCTGATTTTGTTTCGTTCTACCGCCACTCCCTGCCCGATCACGGCAGCGAACACATCTTCTCTTTAATTTTTTGAACCGTTTACCAGTTACCAAAAATCTCTAGTGCGATAAACGTTTGTAAAGATTATAAATATTGTTAAAACCGGAATAAATATTTATAAAACTGGATTTATTACCACTAGTTCTTTACCGTTTTGAACTTTGAACTTTAAACGTACTAAGCAAGATGTACAGAGCGCCCTGGCTGTGGAAGCTACTATACTACTCCCGACAACATTGCTATCCTACTGAACAAGCAGCACCAGCGCTCCTACAAAGCCTTCAGATGGGGCCTTTTGAAATCTTGGGATTGTGCAGACTGCTCATGTTAGAGCTTACAATATATTTATTTACAGTTTTATTTTATACATTAATTTTATTATAGAGTATCAAAATTTAGTTCTTGCATTTGTATGTACGAGTACATATGATATAATTACTGTGTTAGCCGTGATAACCTTGTGGTTTGACCTATCGCCTCTCAAGCAGAGGGCGTGGGTGCAAATCCGGGCTCTTTCTTCTGAGTTTCAAAATTTATGTGTGAAATTTAATTTGAAGTTTACCAAGAGAATTTCGGTGAAGGAAATCATCGTGATGAATCCTGCACGTTGACATTGCTTCAGAACCCTCGGAAAACGAGTAAAGTCCTTAAACCACACTAGACCAACGTGAAAGACTATATCCACGCCCGAGAAGAGACTCATGCCGTTGATGATGAGTGTGATTATTCATTTTCTTAAAACTAACTTTCCTCTCAGATATTAAAATGTTAGTTGAAACTTAAGTTTTAATGTTTGTTAGAATTTGTAATTTGTTTTGTGATGTAATAAAGAGTTTACATATATACAGAGAGATTGGAGGAGGTATGCGCTGAAAAATATAATACCAACAGCTCTGCAAGTTTAGTACGAAAATCAAATAAAATAAGTCGACATACCGTCTCCTCTATTCCGAATGGACGTAACAATTTTGACGGTAAAAATGTTTTAACATAGTTCGATACAGAATTTCATGTTCTGTACATATATGAGAGATCGAAACAATACCTGCAAAGAGCTTGGAATGTTAGATTGTTTCAAAAATAAACGGGATTTTAGATCGACAAAAAATAGCTTCATTTCCTTCGCCATTACAAAAGGAGACATTATGTGTTTTATTCTCATTTGGTGTTAAGATGATTTTTAGATTGTAACATTGTATTGGTAATTTTACTTTGATAATAGGTATTTGACGATCGCACAGCAATACAGCTATTGACTCTGACATTTTAGTAGAATCCAATCCAAAATAGAAGTCCATTATTCCTAATTATCTAAAAACGCTATATAAAAGAGCAATACAAAACCTTAAATTCAATTCAGGAACTTCACTTGTGTACGCTTGTTAATTGCCTAACCTGCAGTATTAATTGTTACACTCTGTTGTGCATAACTGTTACATTCTGTTAACCGCTCACGCGATGCGCTCCTCCTACCGCAAAATGGCGGCTATTTGGTTTCGCAAAATAAAAAAGGATTCAGTTTAAATACAAGTTTTTATAAATAAAAATTATTATTCTGCATTGCTAAATAAATACCCTCCGTAGTACCAACAAAAACATTTCAAATAAAATGCAGTAATACACCGCAAATCCTGCACTTAGAAAGTACTAATGAAATTTTTGGCGTACTTGGATAAATATGATAATATTCCGTTTGAGTAGTTCTAACGTTTACCATGAAATTACTCCTTAAAGTATAGTTTATAAACATTTATATTCAGGGTAAACTTAAAAAACGTATCTTACGGTATGTTTTCAATAAATAAACGAAATCACCAGCCCAAACAATAACACATACCATTGTTGTGACGTATTTTTGAAGTTGTTTATTTTTTTTAAATGACAGACCCATGCATTAAAAACTTTGTGATTTGCTAGAGTAGTTACCGAAATAGCAATTAATATTAGTTCTTTTACCTGTTATAACTTCGATATCCGATAAATCGGTACAAAATCATCACCGGCACCTGTAAGTGTGGTATGCGTCTACGGCTGCATGTATCGCGTGAGCGGCTAAGAACGTTGCTGAATTTAGTGAGTCACCTTGTCTCCATAACAAATAGATACGTTGGATCATTGCTGCTTAGACCTATGATCATACTACATAATATACTATATTTCATTTCTTTTTAGATTATTTCACTTGATGTTCATGATTCATTTCATTTCTTTTAATTTCTTTTCATTTTTATTAAGTTTCGGTTCATTTTTATTCAATTTAATTTCAAGTACTCATACAAAGCGCAGTCATTTTCGAATAGATTCAGTACAAAGTACTTATTTGGTGGAAACTGGTTTCTAAAGTTGTCATCAGCCGTGCAGTGATATTGAAGAGTATTGTCAATTATGTTAAATAAGTAAAGTCTATCGCATCGACGCGGTTCCGCCTCTTCCCTGTCTGCGGCAAATGAGACAGGGCCCTGATGCGCCCCCTGCGTCTCTAAGAAACTGCAGATTGGGGTAAGGTATAAAGTTTGGCGAGAAACAAATGATATAAGAAAGGGCGTAATAGCAAAGCTACCAAGCTTATAAAAAAGCCGTGGTAGCCTACTAGTTTAAACTACCACCTCAAAAACAATGGCCATGGATTCGAATCCCGGCTCGCACATTTGTATTTTACGGAATTGAATTTGATACTTACCATGAGCTTTTTAGTGAACTAAAACACATCTAAAAAGGTTCTTACCCGCCGATAATATGTGAAGTCTCTAACCCTATTGGTGGGTTGACGATGATCAAGTTTATAAATCGAGTGAATAATAAAAATTTACACACTTTTCAGTATTATCTTTTCACAGAAAGGTTAGTTTTGGGGATAACAAAACTTTGAGCAGACAAAGCGTAAATTTTGGCTTTTACACCCTTCCTTATCCTACAACGCAGGTTTCGTTCACGCCTTCGACTCGTCGTCTTTACAACCCTCATACTTTTACAGAGCATTATAGGATTTTGGGACCGTAACAGACCAAGAGGCGGGGCCTTTAATGTTTCAATCGTGACAGTACGTCGTCATTGCAATAGTTTATTTAATAGCTACTTATACTGGAACCTCCCTAGACACTTATAGGTATTGTAACAAGTATCCACCACTTTGTTAGTGTTATTCTTCATTTTGTTATCGTATCAATGGCACATACTATAATGGTTGCCCCATCATGGTGAAAGGACTTTCCAATCGGCTTATAGTACTCGCTGATTTTCACCCAGTTTTGTTCGTATTCTATAGTTTATAAAATTACATCTTCTTCTTGTCCTTATTCCACCCTAGGTGGGGTTGGCACAATATGTAATTTTCTTCCAAACTCCCCCTGTCACCTGTCATTTATAAAATTACTAAAATTACATCTATTATTATTATATACGTAATTTTGCTCATTTACATTATCATCCCTATTGTCATCGTCAACTCATTGTATGTCCCTGTGCTAGACACGAGTTCTCAGGAGAGCGTTTAGGCTATAGTACTCGTACGTCTCGCTGGTCCAATATGGGTTGGAAACTTTACAAGTCTTCCAAAAGCTGCGAATCTTCTTCGTCTACTTTTCCTTCATCATTAGTGGTTTTTTTAATCTTTGTTTTTTTAAGAGGGTTCTGTTCCAATGAACACATCACCCCTCATAATGACACACACAACAAAAAGGCTACAAAGTTTAAATAATTGCTTTGATGTGTTCTTAAGTCCGGAATCCACTACATTATATGTATAGTATCTTCGCCTTTACACTACACATCATCATCATTTTATCATTATCATCATATCAGCCAGAAGACGTCCATGAACATAGGCCTCCCCAAAGATTTCCAGACTAGTCGACCGCTCTTACCAGGTCATCCGTCCATCTAGTAATGGGCCGTCCCACTGAACGCCTTCCGGTTCGTGGTCTCTATTCAAGAACTTTTCTGCCTCAATGACCGTCAGTTCTACGAGCTATGAGCCTTGCCCACTGCCACTTCAACTTGCTAATCCTTTGAACTACACTACACGAAGATGCCAGTACACAGTTTACAATACCAATATTATTATTTTAATATGTAAATCAGATCTTTGATCCTCGTTCCGTTTACACTCCATAATTATGTGGTAAACATCTTCCACAATCACACATTCACTACAATTTAGACTATCAGCTTTTCTTATTAGGGGTATTGCTACAAAACATTCACAAATGGACGTCAAATTGAAGTCATAAGTATAACATACCGCCGTTCTTTTACTACTTAGTATTAGAGAGATGATCGGCTAAAGCAGAATTACCTAATGGAGATGTTTGTCTGTGGCATCGTCGGACCCAAATGAATGGGCTGAATACAAAGCAAATAATTTTTAGCCATATTCGATGAACATTTGATCACCTGTTTAAAGATCATCAGCTCTTTTTAGCCATCTTCAAAAAAAGGAGGATATTCTCAATTCGACTGCATTTTTTGTGGACCTATTTTGATGATTCTTTTTAATCGGATAGAGGGTACCTCATTGGGACCAATGTCCCACTTAAAGAAGGATGGCGAAAGCTTACCCAAAATCAACGAAGTGCCGTTCATGGACTTTGCTAGAACAATTTTACGTTTAAGTTTATGCGTAGTTATTAATATATTTTTGTATATTTTTAGAAGTCGGGAATAAAGAAATTGCAAAACAATGTATTTCAGAATAGATGCAAGAACACAACGCAATTGGTTCAGTTCGACCATAGATCAGTAACGTTCTTGTACGTACGTTTCATTGTAAGCATGATTGAATGTTTACCTACCTGGAATATTGGTTATTTTATAGTACACACATAATACATTTAAGCTATAAAATACCTAATCAAATAATCAATTAAACAATAATGACATAAAGTAAAAAATAAAACACAATGTGACAAAAATGTTTAGACAACATTTAAATGATAGATACGAAAGTTAGCAAAGGAACGTTTTGACAAGAGGCCACTTGCCAATATCAATATCACTTGAGATTAAGAATAGTGTGACCATTTGTGGAGATTTCTGCCATTTGGGCAGATTTAATTTTTATTGCGACAAAACATACAGGACAATGTTATAAACATAACCTGTATCAAGTTTATAACCCCAGCTTCTACAGACTGTACTCAATTAGCATTTTTGATGTTTTGTTCACACACACACACACACAATCACAATCACAAGTATTGATAGGTCTCTATAATGCATGTCGTCAAAAACACTAGGTTACAAAATACACGGGATGTCGCCATCCTTCTTTGAAGAAAATATTCCACTTCTAAGGGTGGCAAACTAGGGGATGAATCCAGTTTCGCGCACTTTCTATTAACCGATTTTAATAAAACTTGGCAAATAGACGTAATTCCAATAAAAGAACAGATAAATATTTTTTTTTTTAAACATTCTTAGTAGCAGTAGAGCTCCATGTGCCACACAAAGCCACATGTGTACCAGCCACAGACGTGTCAGAATGTCTAACCCTCTTCCGACATTCAGGCACGTCTTGGTACAAGCAAAGTTACAATCATGCGTTGTGCATCAGCATAGAACACACGTACCAAATTAGTATAAGTACCCCATACAAAATGTAAACCTCACTCAGTCAACCAGAGTCAGTCAATCCTCATTCAGTATCCAGTAAACAGTCATCAAATATCCACAACTTATATATTTTATTTATACCATGTAACTCATGGTAAAAGTTCGTCCAGGGAAATACTAACACCTTACCTATTTCTGCCGCCAAGCAGTAATGTCAGCATTACTGTGTTCCGGTTTTGAAGGGTAAGGTGAAACTGCAGGCTCATGGGACTAATCAACTTATGTCTCAGGGTGACAGACGCAGCGGCAGTGCCCCTCAGATCTTTGCGATTTAAAGCTCTGAGTGGCACTACAACTGTTATGGTAAGACGTGTAGCTTACCATCAGGCGTACGACTTGATATTATAAAAAAAAATCTGTCCGTGTATGCGTACATGTGAAAAATTTAAAAGAAAGTCAGCTTATAACTTGTACCATACGCAAAGAATAGGGAGTTGAATGATAGAGATTTCCACCTCTTTCAATGATCATCGATTGGACTAGGAAGTTCGTATTATGCAACATTTGATTGAACGTACCGAAGATTGCAAACAAATATCATTTATAGCCATCAACCTTCCCAACTAAACGGATGTCGGGTCCGCGCGTAAGTGTCCGAATCAATAGGGCATTAAATAGCAAAAAGAGCATCAATCGCGCGTCAGTTTTAGTTTAGTCGACCGACAGCGCGCTTGTCAGTCATGCCGTACTGTATATAATACAATTGTAACTTTTTTGTAAAAAAAAACCACCTCAAAAGTTCTCTAGAGATAGTATTTAATTTCCGAAGAAATTTGATTCCGTTTGTTCTGTAATTAGATGTTTTGCTGTTTTTCTTTCGTACGGAGACGTACACACAGGTCAGTTGTTGGCGGCTGTCTATATTTCAGTGCAAACGAGAGTTGATATTTATACCTGATGAGTTACTAGGAATATATAGCTCTTATTTCGTCTCTGTTTCTGGTTATATACTCGATGGCTCCTGATCATGCGCAAAAGAGTGACTCGCTACTCACCTGTAACTCGTTTTCACCAGGAGTTCGTCCAGGAGAAGAAGAACTGCCACTACTGTTTTATACGTGGAAGGGGTAAGATTATTATATTGATTGGTGCAAAGTACAACCCTCCCGGCACACACTATGTGCCCTTGACGTACGTTTTGTTACAGTTTTAGGCTGTAGTTAAAATTTAAAATGTTCTGTTGCTTTCTTTATAATTTGTTACAAGAAATGAGAACAAATAAATCTACGGTTAAAAGTTTCAAGAGGCTATGCGACACTAAGGCTAGTTTCACAGTTGTGCGTACGGTCTGTAAGGACTGTCTGCCTGCGTAGAATCCGCAGTGCTCTGAATCGAGCTCAAAATTTTGTACGGATATTCACGGAAACCAGTCGCCTACAATGAACGGACGAGTGGCTGGCGCGATGTTCACACGGAGCACATTCTGTATGGAGCAATTCGCGTCACTATAGAACGATGTGAAAATGAGTTATATCTAGGTATTGTGGATAGATCCGGTACAAAATTTTTCCAAAGTATACTTTTCTTGGTCTTTCTAATATTATAATAGTAACTGTAGATTTCCTTCTTAAAGAGTTCGTCCTACATATATATTTCTGCTACCGTGAAGTATTGTGAGTAATACTGCGTTCCAATTTAAAGGGTAAGAGCGCTAATAGAACTATAGGTACATGAAACTCGTCAGTTTATACCAGGCCTTTGTAATTTAAAGCTCTAAGTCTACAATACTCTATATCTACTTCGTCATTGCACTTTTTAAAACAAAAAAGAACATATAATTTGTTCTTCCGTTCAAGAGCGGTTTTAAAGTACCATTTGATTCATATTATTTCTGAAATATTCGCTCCTTCCTAAGCTGCAAAAATTATGACGCAAATTCCAACGTACAACACCAACAAATACAAGGTAAAAATGTGGAGTTAAGACGTATTACGCGTAAATAGAAAGCGGAAGCTAAGCACAATTTGCTGATGTAAAAAAGCACAAAAGAAATTTGTTCAAACGATATTATTTCAATGGCATGTTTATTGTTCCAAAACAATATTTTTCGGTACAGAAACGCTGCAGAGGTACAGTCAGGCGCACGTTTGTCCACGTGCGGTGTTCCCAGGGGTCTGTTATTCAACATTATGCTAATATTGTGCACACAATGTGCGGTTTTGTACCTAACTTCCGTGCGCAACGTTTTGTAGAATTATTTTTGTTATATTCTTTTACGATCTCGTCATATTTATTAAACCTTTCTTTTGTTAACACTATATTTTTATATTTATATAATATGTTATATTATTTTTAAAATAAACTGACGGTGAACGTTTACTTTTCATTTGCGAGGTCCACAATTTGAATTCCACTCACGGTATGTACCTATGACTTTAATTTCTAAGTTCAAAATATTTACATGCGTAACATTTATGAATGTCTTGTTTTAGGTTTTAACGACTATTTTAAAATATTTACGTTTTGCTTTAAAATTGAATTTTGAAACTAGAACATAATTGAAACCAGAATTGAATTTTAAAACAGGACGTAAAACTTTTAAAACACTACTATGACCTAAACCATCTCCTTAGAAGAAACACGTGCCCAGCAGTGAAACGTATAAAATGGTAGATGATGATGTTTTAACCATCGTAATAATTTTAACAAATAAATCTGTTTTTATAGTTTAAAGACCTGGGCGTTTATATAGGACGTTACTGGTTCCACTTCCATAAAAAGAAACCTCTAAATTTTGACCCGCCCGTCACCCTGAACATAAGTTGACTAGTCCCATGTGCCAGTAATTTCACCAGCACCCTTATCTTTCAAAACCGAAACACAATAATGCTGACATTACTGCTTGGCGGCAGAAATAGGTAAGGTGGCAGTACTTCCCTGGACGAACACTTTCACAATGTGCTCTACGCTACTAAATCAACGTAATTACGTCGTAATGTCTTGTCTATATATTTTTTTATTTGTATTGTTTTATACCCTTGCATTCTTGTTTTATAGACCTTAAATGTTACTATTTAATTTGATGAGCCTAATAACGTAAATGGTTGATGACGTCACAGCCATTAGTACTAGAAGTCCCCTTATATCCCCACTATTTTTTAGGCTTTAAAATAAAATGAACAGCCCCAAAGCACACATGCTCGTTTTTTTTTACAGAAGTACCTTTCTCCACTGTGCCCTCCGTCCCAGACGACATCTATTTACCCGACTTCTCGTTCCATTAATGGCCGCAAGAAAACGTGCTTTCCCATTCGATTATTGAAAATACTTATTCTATTGAATTTAAAAGATTTTTAGAGCGCTGGCAACCCAGTGCGTGAATGGTGAGAGGTCGACGGTTTGAATACCTGTGGCGACAAGTATGTACCTATTTATGTTTTATGACATCTAACGACGAGACGAACAAGTCGTGCGCCTGCTTACCAGCGACACGCCTATGCATGACGTAATTAACATTATAGACTTATCATCAATACATCTTTGTAAGAGACTGGAGTCCATGCTAGGATTTGACCTGTGTTACGGATCACCGGATAACCGGATAACCGGATAACCGGATTTCGCACTATACGATACATAATTTTTTTTTTTTTTTTTTTTTTTTTTTTTTTTTTAAATAAATAACGCACACACTCAACATAGCCCCGCACTAGGGAAACCCTGTGTCGCGGGTGCCATGGACACACATATAGACAACCACAAATTACACCCAAACTCACGAGAGAAATAAATGTAGGCCATACAAACATTTCTCCCGGCCCGGGAATCGAACCTGGGACCTCTGCGTGGCAGTCCGGCATGGTAACCGTTCGGCCACGGAGGCAGTTAAATAATGTGAAAGCGTTATCATGTTCTAAATTACAGAGAGCGGGTTTTATACAAGATTATTATAATAATACAAAAAAAAAGAAAGTAATGAAATAAAACAAAAGTAAGAAAACAAAATTGTGTCTGTGTATGTGTGGGGGGAGGGTTGTGAGTGTGTGTATGTGTGTGCGTGTGGTGTGTGTTTTTTGTGTTTTTGTGTTGGTGCTACATGTTGGGTGAACCAACCTAGGTATGGGGGTTAAGTTTGAATAGCTAAGAAATCTTTAGTGGACTGATAACCAAGACTGAGTAGCCACTTTGTAATTTTAGTCTTTCATTCATTTTTAGTTAGAGGATAGAAGGCATATTGTTTATGATGAAGATGGTTTTTCCGTACCACCAGTTTGGGATCCAGTATTTCCTCTAATGAAAAATCCCAAACAGACACAAGACTGCAGTACTAATAGATATGTTTTAGTTTATTCTAATTTCTATTAATAATTAATAATAAATTGAACTTAATAAAAATTCATTCAATAAAATAATTTGTAAAACTTAATGTAGCGTAAACTGGAATGTTTCCTTTGTAAAATTAAAAATTAGGTATTTAATTAATAACTTTTGTAACTATAATGAAAAAATAGAGTGGTTTGCATTAATATTAGACATAACTGGTTGAATACTGTACCATCTCAGTCAACCGTGACCATGGGACCTGTAAAGGGCCCGAAACGTTGGTTTATTTGAAAAAACAAATACACGCGATTTAAATCCGGAAAAATAGTTTAATTCCCTATGTGTAACAATCGCGAAAACCTAAGAAGTCGATATATCGTTTAATTTATTACATAGTGATATTCAGAGTTTTGCAATACCACTGCCAACACCACTGCATCCGATTCGTGTTCTTTCCGAATCTAGAAAACTCGGACCCTCTTCTGATGTCGCTTGTGCATTTAGACCAATTCCAATCCGAGTAAAAATACGAATATCGCTTATACACCTAGAGATAAAATTGTCCATGTGAAATTTCGGACCGTTATTTCTCGGATTCAAAACCGATACGATTCACCCTTGCCCTTGACATCCGGAACGTTAATTACTGCTAATCGGTAACGCTCACATTACTGCTCGACGGCAGAAATAAGTAAGGGCCAGTACTTCCCTGGATGACCTCTTTCTCAAGGGGCTCTACAGCTACTTGACAAAGTTTTTTTTTATAATACTAAGTGACGGGATGAACGAGTCGTGCGCCTGGTGGTAAACGACATGCCTGTCCCTAACAGCTGCGGAGCTTTAAATCACAAAGATCTGAGGGGCACTGCCACTGCGCCCGACACCCCGAGACATATGTTGACAATTCTCATGTGGCTGCAATTTCACCAGCACCTTTAACCCCTGGAAACCGGTACGCAGTAATGTTCACATTATTTCTTGGCGGCAGAAACAGGTAAGGTGGTAGTACTTCCCTGACGAACTCTTTCACAAGGAGCTCTACAAGTTACGTGTTTATACAGAGTTATTTATAGAATGACTGTATTACCAACATCATATATAACAACTTTTGTACCATAACTTTTAATCATTGATCGTACTTTACTTTCATGGCAAAAATAATAATATTTACATAAATCGACCCAACGACATAACTCTACGGTATAAAACATGTCCGATGCTAAACGCAGAACGTTTGAACTTACCACTTCACTACTAAATAGAGATCTACAAAGTATCGATAGTAAAATAAGAACTTAAAAGTTTTTTTAACCGACTGAAAATAAAGGAGGAGGTTCTCAATTCGAGTTTGTTTTTTTTTTCGTATGTATGCTACGCGATAATTTGTCATTTGTGAACCGATTTTTATGATTCTTTTGTTGTTCAAAATAAGATACCTGGTCCTGTATAAATTTGAAGAAAATACTCCACCTCTAAGGGTGGCAAACCAGGGGATGAATGACTTTTGAGGTCGGTTTTTTAGTACTCTGTACTGAGGTTGTTGTAAATGTTATTATGTTTTGTAAAATGTCACGGAAAAAATTTTATTGTTTATAATGTTAGTGACATTGTCCTGTGAAGCTATTTATTTTTAACTCCACTACTTAACATTATTAATACAAGGATCAAACACAGAAAAAAAATCTAGAAGCCACCGGTTCAAGTTCATATAACCAGGCACTTATATCGGCTCCTGCAAGTAAGCTACTTCTGTGCCTATCTTCCACATATTTAATAGGAAAAGCTTTTAACAATACATTGAGCTATTGTAGATAACTAAGACCTAAATTCCCTTATTTTGCTTTGGAAAGTCAAAGTAAAATAATCATTTAATAGCATAGGTAAAATAAATGCACACTTGAAAACGTCAGTTTCTAAGCTACTGCTAGTTCAGTATGCTGACTTTCCTGGGAAGAACGAGAAAGAAACTCTAGGGATTGCTTTTTTCAAAGTAACTTAAATGCTATGGAATACATACATACTTTGAATCAAAATGTGTGTGGAGTTTAGACCCAAGTCATCTTTCCATACATCTTTATCTAACATATAGTCTTCAAATTTGTATTACGACCTTTCAATTAAAATACTTTGCGATGTAATATATGCTCCGGAATCTTATTGTAAAACGTATACAGTTCCCTATAAAAGAATCGTTCACCTTAGTTAAACGAAATCCTGGTACCATGAGTTTGGGCTTAGTTCTAAGGTTAATATTATGGATATCTTCTTTCTCATTGAGATTATGTATATTTTTAAGGGCATACAAAATATTTGAGTAAATGTACTGTGATGCCACAGTCGTGATACTAGTCCCCATAAACTTGAGAAAGGAAATATCGGAGACCTACACGTAAGATAAATAAAACGTATGTCATCATTAAGACAAAACTAACAATAAAGATTAAATACCAATATATTGCAGGCATACACCACCTACCAAACGCTAAACTTCCAAAATTACACCAACGCCGGTTCAAACTGCGAACTAATAAGTTATCTGGCCAAATGTCGACTCGAACTTCGGCTAAGTTTGCTCGCAACTTGCCGTGTCCGGTCGTAACTTAGTCGTTACTTACTGTCACTGTTTCTTTTGGCGAAATAACACTTAGTGAATTTTCTTACCACCGTACCGTTTCGTTATCTGTCCATACAATTGCAATGCCAATCAGAGCTTTAAACCGCAAAGACCTGAGGGGCACTGCCACTCCGCCCGTCACCCAGACGAGACGTAAGTTGACAAGTCTCGTGTGCCTGTAATTTCACCAGCACCCTTACCCTTCAAAACCGGAACACAGTAATTATGACATTACTGCTTGGCGGCGGAAATAGGTAAGATGGCAGTACTTCCCTGCACGATCTTTTTCACAAGGACCTCTACTGCTACTAAATATTGCACCTCTAAGGGTGGCAAAGTAGGGGACAAATCCGGTTCCGCGTGCTTTCCGGTAACAAATTTCAATAAAACTTGGCAAATGGATGTAATGCATGACATACTTTCAGGTCGTATATTTTTTTAATAAAAAAGTTGTAATGACGTTGCATCATAAATAAAGCGATTTCAATTTTGAAAAAAAAAGATTAAAAGTTTGTTTAATAAGTAATTCCCATTCACTTACAAATAAATGGACGACGGGTCTAATACAAAAACCACGAAAAAAATGTCCCAAGTCAACCTATTTAAACGTAGTGACATGTAAAGGAATATGAAAAAGCTAAAACGTTGAATTTAAATTGTAAAGTCATCGCAGTACTGTCTAATTTTGCTTGCTTCGCTGTCAGTCGAACAAACGAAGACTAAAGCGTGAATGACGCTCTGTATACGATTTTAACGCCCAATAAGTTCGGACACTTTTTAGCGCGGACCCGACGTCCATATAATTGTAAGTCAATGGTAGGTAATTCCTTAATTAAAACATGAATATAAAAGAAAGTAATTCCATCGCTGCTACTTTAGGGTCCAACATAAAAGTAACTCGTCAATATTTTCAGTTTTCAAGCCGTCAAATACTTCTACCTTCGTAAGGTCTTCTGAAACTTTTCAACGAACAAATTCTCCAGTGTCAAAGAACCTTTTATACATACATTTTAGGATTGAAGCCAAACTTGTTGAGCGGCCAGAACACGCGGCCGAGTCTTCTTAGGGTATGTTTTAATTACCCCCTTATTATGGACGACATTATTGTGTTTAGAGAGGGAACTTAGATCACGGATTGTTGCGTAGGGTTACAGAAAAGGAAATTTAGGTCTTGCTGGGAGGTTTCTTTTGTGCACCCCAGACTTAGTTACTAAATAAAATATTTAAATACTTAATTGTTTTGGTATAAAGCTACGTAAGAAGGGAAACAAGAAAGAAAGTTTATCAACATGGTGATTTTATTTCTTTATTTCATACAAACAAGGCACACAAGAGAACATAATACAAAATCTCACTGAACTGCAAAAGCAGTTTGTTGGCGAGGTTACACTCCATCGAGTATATAACCTGAAATAGAGACGAAATGTCACTTAATTTGTTTGAAAACTATTCTGCCATATTATTACTGTGACAACTGCGCTCCGATTGGCCAGCCCGAATTCGAAACAATTGACGGGTGTCGTCAATTGTTTGCACTTCAAATCGACCAGTTAACTTGAGCGTTGCTATAATGGACGAAAATTGCAAAATTACATATTTAATATAGGAAATGAAACTATTTTTCCGGATTTAAATCGCGTATATTTGTTTTTTCAAACAAACCAACGTTTCGGACCCTTTACAGGTCCCATGGTCACGGTTGACTGAGGTGGTACAGTTTTCAACCAGTTATGTCTAATATTGATGCAAACCACATTATTTTTTTCCACTATAGTTACAATAGTTATTAATTAAATACCTTATTTTGAATTTTACAAAGAAAACATTCCAATTTACGCTACATTAAGTTTTACAAATTATTTTATTGAATGATTTTTTATTAAGTTCAATTTATTATTAATTATTAATATAAATTAGAATAAACTAAAACATATTAATTAGTACTGCAGTCTTATGTCTGTTTGGGATTTTTCATTAAAGGAAATACTGGATCCCAAACTGGTGGTACGGAGAAACCATCTTCCC
>NW_020653611.1:1068864-1075174 GCF_003589595.1 Hyposmocoma kahamanoa | reverse complement strand
AAAAAATCGAATTTATTAAATATAATTAGCAAGAGATGTGTATTTGTCCTTTTACCATAATAGTTATTAACTTTAGGACACACATCTTTATTTTCACGGGCTCGCCTAGAGTTATATTGTCACATTAGTTTTAATTTCAGTTTTATAAAAGCGGCCAAATATTGAAGTGTTGCTTTTACAGTAAGTATTTTACAGTAGGTAAATAGTTTATCGTAGTCTCCTTTACTACTATACTCCTTTACGACTTACTAAATATTTTAAAAATCTTATTTGTAGGATTTTTGCGTCGTTAGGGTATGTTTCAAAGGTTCGCGTTTAAGGAGACTGGTGCTAGGTAGTGAACAATTGGATTTATGACAATTTTTTGTGGATCTGTTTACATAGATCATTGTTTCTAGATTATTTAAAAGTTTAAAACTGCAGAAAGAAGCGGATTTTATATTTATCAACCTGCCGAGAGTGAAAATAATCAAATATTTATTTTAGACACGTCTTTAAACTATATTGAAATCGTTGCGCCTGCTTATTGTCTTATGTTTGAAGTTAACTGCGCGCCCGTAGCTAATTAAAGAGATTTTAATTAAGCCTTTTAGATGAACTGGTTAAAAGATTCACGTGTGTTCTGTGAAGGTATGTTGGCGGAGGCTGCGGACCGGAATTTTGAGAATTTATGAACTTTCTGTGTTACAGAAATTTGTTATGAAAATTTTGACGTTCAAATGGAATTGCAACTTCATTATGTTGGAATGTTGTGCCCGGCTGTACTTCTTTTTTTTAGCAAAGGATAGAAGGAAATTTTGGGTCTTTTATCGGGCATAATTTTGTAAGCAGGGCAATTTAATATATACCATAAAACTAATTTCTTAAACATGTTCACTAAATTTCTATAATTATTCAGTTTCTTTCGCTCGTAGTAACTAATAAAACTTTTTATCTTTACACGGTATGCACCTTATACATAATAATAATATTGTAAAACTCTACTTATTCACACGTATGGACTGCGATGTGTATGGTGTCCGGTAACCGTCCTAGGAAACGTCGGTACATAACACCCTTCGGCCAGAACTCCTCCTTCATAAAGGTTGACAGATATTGAGTTATACTCTCACCACAAATTAATTAAAATGCACATTGTGGTGACCCTCAGGGTTTTTTTTCACCAGTGTATACTCCCCAATATCCCATTAAATATCATAATTTGTCACCCAATCTCACGATGATGGCCTAACGGTTTTGATGACCGGTGGCCTAACGGTTTGCACTGTGAGTGCTGGATGCGGAGATCCTAGGTTCGATTCACGATAAACCAATTAAGGAAGTGAACTCACTTCCAGCACAAATGCATAAGGCGGTCCTGCTCGATAAAGCACGTGTTGTTCGCCGGTTCTTGAAATTGAGTATCTCACCCCAGCCGACCATTTAAAAATTCAAACTTTTCATCATTCAAATAGATAGATATTGTTAATAATATTTATTTGTTCTTAACAATATTGCACTTACACGAAATAATCAATTATAATTCATGGAAAAATTACTCCTCGCAATTTATGTAAAACTCTGCAGCTGAACCAAGATTTAACCTGTATCTCATCACACAGCGCCTTACGCCACAAATAACGTAAGCTTTAACCAATTAAAATTAGCGATCAATCCGTACAAATAGCTAAAAATTTGGATAATTTGGAGAGTAAAATAATATGAATTTTACTTTCATACATTTCTCATAGATGGCTCCGGCTGAAAAGTCGTTGAAAACCAAATTCAAAGATCCGACAACAAGTTGCTCGGAGACGTTCGGTGTGAATCCGACCGGATCGAAGGAATTTTTTCTAAGTGTTCGATGTTTGTATTGATAATTTTGAACTTACACGTTTAGTTTTACAAAGTAAATAAATTAAAAACTTTGAAAAATTGGCAAAAAAATTAACTCATGCTTTTTTTTTTTTCTTAGTCCGTTGAGATCGAGCAATTAGTATAGTTGACTGGCACGTGATTATTATGGCACAGATAATTATTTAGTTTGAGACCAAGTGGTAATTATTCTTGCACTTACTGATGATGACATGTATAATAAATATTCCAAAACAACTACATGATACGTTTACCTGCGAACTGGCTAATAGTCTAATGAGTGGCCCTATGTCAGCCGAGGACCCACTCAACAGAGACGTGGGTCAAACGGAATGGCAAATCACGCATCAACCCAAGTGCACAGTCCGCCTGTAATGTTACATTCTTGTAGAAAATGTTACATCGAACGCAGCCATAACTTATTAAGAATGCAATCAAACGACAAGAGAGAGGATTCGCTCTGGACCTTTTGGAGGGAAAAGCGTCGTTTTTATTTTGACTTTCAATTATTTTGTGAATTCTAGTTTAAAGTGGAATAGGATAGTGCTATTGTGCCTTAATCGAAGATTAAAACGCGAAATTATACGAATCTCGAACTAAAATACCCGTATCGGCCCGTTTTAAGGAATCCCGAGTCAATCCAAGCACGCCGCCTCAAATTGCCTATCCTCTTTGTAGCGGCCATGTTTACAGAAACATAATTAAACTTCATGCTTAGCCTTAATAAATTAAAAAAAAAAGAGAGAGTGAAGGAAATTAATGAGTGAATAAGGGAGAGGCGAAAGAATGGTTTCGAACAGCGTCTGCTTTTAAATTCTTTTGTGTTTTCACAAGAATCAAACATTGACTTACAATTATATGGACGTCGGGTCCGCGCTAAAAAGCGTCCGCACATGTAAGGCGCTAAAATCGTATACAGAGCGCCAAACTCCGCTTTAGTCTTCATTTGTTCGACTGACAGCGCGATACTGCGATGACATTACAATTTAAATTTCGAATAGGTTGACTTCTGACATTTTTTTCGTGGTTTTTGTATTAGACCCGTCGTCCATTTATTTGTAAGTCAATGGAATCAAAAGAAGTTTTTAATGAGCAGAATATTATTTTAATCGAAAAATTTCCACAATCATAATTGTAATGTTTACCATGGGAAGTAATTTTTCATAACTCATTTTTTAGCGATTATCAAAATGTCAAACAAATCGTGTGCCTGCTGGTAAGCGATACTAACAGTACCACTCAGAACTTTAATTTGCAAAGATCTTATACATAAGTTGACAAGTCCCATGCGCCTGTAATTTCACCAGCACCCTTACCCTTTAAAACTGGAAGACAGTGATGCTGACATTACTGCTTGGCGGCAGAAATAGGTAAGGTAACAGTACTACCCCGGACGAACTCTTTCACAAGGAGCTTTATTGCTACTACGAATGTCGCTTAACGTTAAGAAATTAAGAAACTGACAATCATATCTCTGTATAAGTTACATACTAATTGGTTATTTGAGTTTCATATAAATATGGTATATTTCTAGACTTCAACAGGCCTTTAGTATAGTTTGAAAAACGTAATTATTATATTTGAAGACTCTAAATATTTTTTTCAACAATTAATGTCGCCATTATTCTTTGTTCTGTTCATTCGGACTACACCAAAAAAATAAAGTTACACGTACACTAAATTGTTTCATATTATTCGTACTATTTTTATGACACGATAAAGGCACTTTTGATCACAAGAGGCCTTATTATACCAATGGCATAATAATATAGTCCGCAGTAGTTTGCTACCTTATCATTAGTTCACGTTCCCTCAACTACAAGACGATTCCATAGACTCCTTATAAAATAATTGGCATGAAAAATATGCAATCGTCGACTCTATCAAGAACCTTTTTTGTCCCTATATGAGAA
This sequence comes from Hyposmocoma kahamanoa, assembly GCF_003589595.1. Lineage (NCBI taxonomy): Eukaryota > Metazoa > Arthropoda > Insecta > Lepidoptera > Cosmopterigidae > Hyposmocoma > Hyposmocoma kahamanoa. The sequence continues at coordinate 1,071,407 of NW_020653611.1, read as the reverse complement.
GGTACTTAAGGAAGTAAAAATCGTAGAAAATGACAGACTACTTTGTAATTGGTGCATTATCAGGTACGCGCTACCAATTCTTCCATTACAGCCGGCAAAAGCGTGATATTTGGATGTTACACAAAGAAAACTTGGAATTCCGATTTTACTACTTGAATTGTTAACTTTGTAATGTTGAATGGACAACGACAGCGCAATGACGCACAACCATGTGCAAAACTTACCCACGGTGAATTATAGGTTGATCACCTTTTCATTGATTTATACTTCATGCGTGGAACGGTTTTTTATAGACAAATAGATTGAAAAGTACCCTTAACTTATGCTGGACTTATTTTCCTGGTGATGACACATGGAGAAACATGACCATAGAATGGTGTCCACAGAAGTGGTTACAGAAATAGATACACAACAATGGTATAAACTACAAGAGGCATAGATTAAATCGAACGGAAATTGTACATTAAGAACTTAAGCTCCCATATACAGACGATCCGCGTTTGGATAAATCGTCTCGATAATCGTATCGATGTCGCTAGTCCCATAGCGTGCAAATTGATTGTTAACGATGTAAACATAGACTGTCAATTCGTTTTTTCGACCAGTCTAAAACGACGGTTCGTGAAGACGAATTGTACCGTATATGGGTGCAGGGACGGACACTCTTCTTCGTTCATCTGCCTTGGTGGTGTGTAGCCGGGGCGTTTATCTCGTGCGCAGCTAGCACGTCTTAGGAGCGGCCTAGACGAGGCCCATAGGCAAGGACACACGAAGGCACGTGAGTTACGCTTTAAGTCTGAAGCTACGTCCGGAAATGGTCGCAGGATACTGTGAGAGAGAGAGTGTGCCAGCCCGGAGAGCTAGTAGAGGATAAGCTAGATATTCTCCCGTTCCTCTAGCCGCTTAGGTTATTGGGACCTGGAGAAACTCCGTTTTTTGGCATCAGGAAGTGAGCGTGCCTTACTGTTCCGCCACCAAAGAAGAGATTTGGTAGTGGACTTAGAGTCAACGGCTTAGAGTCAACGGTTTAGCGGCGGCAATGGCAGAGTGCAACGAGAAGTGAGCGTACCTACAGCTCCGGTTCGTATCTGGAAAATAGGGAGGGTGCTACGTGCACCAGGGGCTGCTCTAAGCCTTCTGAGAACTGGATGAAGTCCGTGCAAACGGGCAAATCTGGGGTCAGGACCTGACAGAGTAGGTTCCTGTGCGGGCTTCTTGCACAGGTTATAGGACCCCTCCCGTATAACCAAGAGGTTGATAGGGACGGTCACTATAAGCGAAACTTGTGTAGAAAAGATATATGAGCTGTCCCGTTTATAGATGCCTTAAACAGAGTTAAGGAATTGTGATAATATACCACCATAATATCATAATTTTGTGCTAGTTTTTTTTTATTTCAAACTAGTTTGAGACAGTGACGGCTTGGCCACCTGTAAAAGTAGCTTCATAAGGTCCATGATTTTGCAGATATCCCGCACGGTCCCGACGATCATTGGCAGCCACACAGGCCCCGTCCGTTTGATAATAACAATCAATTAGACACTGCCCATTTTTCACTGTGCATTGATCCATGCACCGCTAAGGGCGCGTCTGTATCACCACGGGCAAGTTTTTGCTGTGGGTCAATCGTTAAAATCACTGATTATGAGAAGCCAGGTCTAGTTGTATAGTAAAACTCCAGTTTCTTACAAGGGTTACTACATTTAACATGATTAGTCTTTGTTTAATATAAAATCTGTTGCTTTGTGTTGAGATAATAAATCATTATTATTCTTTCAGGCATCCAGTTCAGATTATCATTTCTCCCCTTGCCTAAAATATTAGTTTTTAATCCGACCAGTTAGTTTATTCCCCGGCAATAGCACAGTCAAGCGGGGTCAGGAACTGAGGTTCAAGAATCGGTGAACTTATTATTATTAACATTGTTCAGCTAATTAAAACATAAAAACGAATGAATAAAGATATTCTAATAATCATAACATTTTGCTACCTATTCACAAAACGAAAATTCTTTATCTGACTTTAATAAAAGCTGATTGCTCTCATTTTTACGAAAGAGGTTTTATTGAATGGCTGAATTAGACTTAATAGTAAGATTTTTCTTCTCCCGAATAATTACGTCTTTGTCTAAAGGCCTGAGCCAAAGGCTTTTGTTTTGGATGAACAATAAAAGCGGGTAAGACGAGGGAGGCAAACAATGATGTCTGCTAAGTAACGGGAGTTTTTCTCTTGGCGCTTTGAACGTTGATGCCATCATTTACTTCGTGTTTAAGTTTATTTGTGTTCAATTTTAATGCTTTGTGAGTAATGGATACTTCTCAAGGAGATGTCGACGGTTTGACTCCCTTCTTGCTTAATTTCCTTAAGTAGTTTTGATCACGAACTGAAATTTGGCCGCAGATCTTAGATAGGTGAAAGACTAGCTCAAAATCGTGGTGAAAAGCACAAACTACAGGAGGCTTACTTCATTTTCTGGTATCGTTGTCTACCTTTGTGATTCAAAATATATTATGAGCTTTGAATAATGAATGAATGCTACTTAC
>NW_020653611.1:1015392-1068464 GCF_003589595.1 Hyposmocoma kahamanoa | reverse complement strand
TATTTAATGTTGTAATTACTGTGGTTGTATATTTTTCAATTTTCATTTATTTTAATATTATCCTATTTTATTTTAATTTTTAGCATTTGAATAGCATCAAACTAACCTTATTCCTGAGTTCTTTACTAACAAACTATGGATAACTGTTTTTGGTCCGAAATAAAGTATTATAATTATTGTTATTATTATAGTCCACCAACGCATCGTACAACGAATCGTGTGATAAGTTCAGCGTAGGGTGTACCCCAGGGAGCTGCGTTGGAACAGTGTTGATGCGTTTACGGCCCAATGTCGCTTGAATATGGAACGTTATAGTGCGTACTTTCATAGTTTAATGTTACGATGTTGCTTTTAAACTTTACTTCAAATTATTAACACAAAGATAAAACCATCAGGTCTCTCATCGGGTCTCTTATCAAGCAAGAGTTTACGCCATAGTCCGCTACGCTGGCCCAATGCGGGTTGGGGACTTCTCGCGTTTTCCGAGGGTTGTGAACCTTCTTCGACGTGCAGGATTCATTACGATGTTTCCTTCACCGAAAAGCTCTTGGTAAATTTCAAATTCAATTTCGCACTTAAATTCCGAGAACCCACGACCCTCTGCTTGAGAGGCAGTATGTCAAACCGCTACCACGACTTTCTCGTACAAATACAGTTCTTAGTAGTAGTATTTTTTTTTTTATAAGCCTATACTGTCCCACTGCTGAGCAAAGGCCTCCCTCTCTCCACACCTCTCTGTTTTACGCCACTGAGGTCCAGTCCTTTAGGTGCGCGTCTAGCTCGCTTCACCATCGACGCTTTGGCCTACCGCATGGTTATTTTCTATCTTTGGGGATCCATTCTGTGGTAGACTTCGCCCACGACTCATCTGACTTATAAAACGTTACTAAAGCTATTTGAAAAATGTATATCGTATACTATACATGTCCTATTAAGTTCAGTTGATATAAAAAAATCATTGGTATATGTAACGTACCTATTGAATACAGCGGTTGTCTTGTAAGATTTCGAGGTAAGTCGCGTTTTCTTTTTCTGTCGTCAAAATTTAGAAATCGTGTTTGCACATCATATAGTAATCAGTCTACTATTTATTTATTTTACTGTTTTTCCAATGTGATTGAGTCAACACTTTCAATGTAATGCGGAATCTACCAAAGCCATTTGAGGTAGTATAGATACTTAGTGCCAAATAGTAATTTTTACTAAAGAGCATTTTAAAAAGGACGAAGCATTTTAAACAGGCATTCAACATCTTTAGGTCAAATAATAATAACATAATAACGCACACACTCCTATCCCCGCACTAGGGAAACCCTGTATTGCGAATGCTATGGACACACACATAGACAACCACAAATTACATCCAAACTCACGAGAGTACAAGTATTTCTCTCGGCCTGGGAATCGAACCCGCGACCTTCGCAGGGCAGTCCAGCAAGTTTAGCGTTCCGCTACAGAGGCAATAAAATATGTTAAACAAAAAACAACACATGTAGAGTTGCAATAACATAATATACCAAAATGTACGCTGAAATTATGCCTTAAAAAGCTGGAGAAATGATAATCGGGAATATGGAGTCTAATATCCATAAAAAGCTAATAAATAAAGGAATATCTCCAACACTAAAGGCCTCTATATCAAAGTATGGCCTTTCTAAATTATTCGCAAGACGGGTCCGCAGATAGTTTTTCATCTAGCAGACATAATGCTCGATTAACACTCCATAACGGTCAACAGGAAGTGTGGACGCCATGTTGGCGGCGAGATAGCGGAAATATATCGCCGGAAGTCGGCGACCATTATTCAGGAAAGGAAGCTTTCCGTTGTCACGTCATAAGCTCTCTTATTTCGTAGGTGTTTGGTTCTTGATAATGAGATATTGGGGTTAGTTTATTGGTAAAAGCATTTTTGTAAACCAACCGCTATCTTACCGATAGACAGACATTAAGTTGATTAACGAGCATTAAGTTATAACTATTACTATATAGGTAATAACACTTAGTAATTACCTACTTGCCAAAAAACAAACTACTAATAATCTCAGTACAGAATACTAAAAAAACCGACCTCAAAAGTACGTGGAATTACACATAATTACCAAGTTTTATTGAAATCGGCTACCGAAAAGTGCGCAAACCGGGATTCATCCCCTAGTTCGCCACTATACGGGACTTGACACAGGAGATAATAAAAATCTGTTCTCACTACTCGAAGTATATTGAGAGAGAAAAACGCCTTGAATTAAAGAATAACAAAATCAAACATTAAAATAATTGCTCCTGATAACAAAATGTAGGCGCTATTTATAAAAATGAATCTTCATGTTTGAACACCAACCCTTAGAGGTGGATGATTTTCTTCAAAATTAAATGGGACCACTATGGAGGTACCCTCTTTCCAATAAAAAAATCATGAAAATCGGTTCACAAATACCAGAGTTATCGCATTCGAAAAATGTCGAACTGAGAACCTTCTCCTTTTTTGAGGTCGGTTAATAAAACGCTTCATCGATGCAACACTAGAGTTACAAAGGTCAATATCAACCTGCTTCGGCAATTCATTGAAGCTATTACTCGCACGCAAGAGATATGCATTCCGCCGAAAATTCGAAGAGGCTAGAGGTACGCACAGAAGTGGATTAAGCCTAAAGGTCTTTATAGAGGCTTCAAGAGCAATCTTGGACACGAGTCTGCCGCACCAGAAGTTTCGCAAAAATACTAGCGTGATTTTAGCCGAATAATATATTCTTTCTTTTTGTGTTGCGGCGTTGCATTAAACGCTATTCTATTCTATTAAATAAGTTCTCCGTTACCTTTTGCGAATCTTCGTCAATAACCGAAGCTTCGCACGAAAACGGAGAAGAGATGAACTTTTCCATCAAATGCCGTAAATAATAAATTCCATATCGTCATTGACTTACAAATAAATGGACGACGGGTCTAATACAAAAACCACGAAAAAAATGTCCCAAGTCAACCTATTCGAAATTTAAATTGTAATGTCATCGCAGTATCGCGCTGTCAGTAGAACAAATGAAGACTAAAGCGGAGTTTGGCGCTCTGTATACGATTTTAGCGCCTTACATGTGCGGACACTTTTTAGCGCGGACCCGACGTCCATATAATTGTAAGTCAATGCATATCGTGGAGGAATTCGCTTGAATAAATTATAATTCAATTTTTTTATTCGACGTCGATGTGTTTTGACACGTTTGTTTTTATTATTTTTATACGAACATTTTTTTTCCAATTAAAATTAAATATCTACTAGCTGTTGTCGGCGACTTCGTCTACGTAAAATTTTTACACGCATTATATACTACTGTAACTAACTATACTAAAAATAACTTGCCCCTATTTAAATTTGTACTATTAATACAATGATCGAACACTATGAAAAATTCGGCTGGATTCGAACCAGCGTCATCGGCATGCCGTGCCTGATGCTCTCCCAACTGAGCTACGGAACGAACTTGTAGGCCTTACAATTTTTTTTATGTGCTTGTTATTTTTGTGTTTTTGACAACTGTTTTGCCATAGCGCTATCTGTGACAAATCTATGAAACATTTTTTCTTTTTTTTGGTGCAAAACCATTTTTTCAAAGGACACCCGTGCCACTAATCATTGTATTCTATATTATATTCTATCAAATGGGCCTTAATCTCTAGCAATTCGCTTAATTTACTGAAGGTTCTCTTTCGATGGTAAGCAAGTTGCCGGATAAATCTAATACATTATGGTTTAGTCTAAATGTGATGAAATACATAATGTATATTTACTAAATAGTGTCACAAAATATTTTAAAACATACAGCTATCTATATCATTTATGTGTTGAGTAGGCCAAACAGTCGGTACGTTATTAAAATATAACTGAAAAACATTTAAAAAAACAAACTTTAATTTTATTTTTATTAGAGTAACTATAGGCCAATCTCTTTGGCGACGGTCGTAGCCAAGGTGCTTGACGGCGTGCTCAACTCATATTTAAACCCGTATCTACACCTATATGATGCTCAGTTTGGCCTTCAACCAGGACTTTCTACGGAAAGCGCTATAGTGACGTTGAAGCATACTGTCAAGTACTATACGGACAGGAAGACACCCATTTTCGCGTGCTTCCTTGATCTTTCAAAAGCCTTCGATTTAGTCTCATATGACATCCTATGGGCTAAATTGAGGGCGACGGGCATGCCGGTGGAGTTAAGGGGCCTGTTTGAATATTGGTATCACAATCAAACTAACGTAGTGAGATGGGGCAATGCTCTCTCTTCTCCATATGTTGCGGAATGTGGAGTTAGGCAGGGGGGATTAATTTCGCCAAAACTTTTTAATCTGTACATAAATGCATTGATCGATGAGCTTAGCAGCACTCATGTGGGATGCTATATAGATGGAGTATGTCTCAATAATATTAGTTATGCCGATGACATGGTGCTGCTGGCACCATCGATCAGTGCACTTAGAAAATTGATTGGGGTTTGTGAGGACTATGCCGCCTCGCATGGATTGATGTACAACGTCAAAAAGACTGAGTATATGGTCTTTGGGGTCGCCGGTAAGAAGAGTCCTAACAATGTGCTTCCCATAACTCTCAATGGAATTCCATTGAAGAGAGTAGCTCATTTCAAATATTTAGGACACTATATTGCCGACGACCTCAAGGACAATATGGATATAGAACGCGAGCGCAGGGCACTGTCGGTGCGGGCGAACATGCTGGCTCGCAGGTTTGCTCGATGTACGGTGGAGGTGAAGGTCACTCTTTTCAGAGCTTACTGCACACCACTGTACGCGGGGGCTCTGTAGGCTAGCTATACCCAAGTCTCGCTCAGGGCCATGCGCACGCAATACAATAACGCCTTCAGGACGCTGATGCGGCTGCCGCGGTTTTGCAGTGCATCTGCCATGTTTGCTGAAGCCCGTGTGGATAGCTTCATGGCAGTCTTGCGCAAAAGATCAGCATCTCTGTTGAACAGAATACGTGGCAGCGGTAACAGCCTCCTGAAGACAATTGCAGTTAGGTGTGAGTGTCCCATAATGCGGCATCTCATTAATAATACAAAATCTGTTCTAGAATTTAAGTACTAACCTAATTATAAGTTTCATTGTTGCTAACACTTATGGATCCTAGTTATCTGAATAAATGAATTTGAATTTATATGGAATGTATTGTTGATCAACAATCTTTAATACTTATAAAATAGAGTTCCAAGTATCGTTTGATCGTCGAGTATATAACCAGAAATAGAGACGAAGTGTCATTTAGTTTGTTAACCGATTTCAAAAAAGGAGGAGGTTCTCAATTCGTCTGTATGTTCTTTTTTTCTGTACTTATGTTACGCGATAACTCCGGTATTTGTGAACCGATTTTCATGATTCTTTTTTTGTTGGAAAGGGGGTACTTCCATAGTGGTCCCATTTCATTTTGAAGAAAATCATCCACCTCGAAGACACGCATGAAGATTCAATTTTGTAAATAGCGCCTAACTTTAATTTAGGAGAAATTACTATAATGGTTGATTTTTCTATTTCTCCAATTCAAGGCGTTTTTCTCTCAATACACTTTGAGTAGTGAGAACCGATTTTTATTATCTCCAGTGTCAAGTCCTGTATAGTGGCGAACTAGGGGATATTTCAATAAAACTTTGCAAATAGACGTAATTCCACTTACTTTGAGGTCGTTTTTTTTTAGTACTATGTACTGAGATTATTTGAAAACTATTCTGCCATATCATTACTGTTACAACTGCGCTCCGATTGGCTAGCCCGAGTTCGAAACAATTGACGGGTGTCGTCAATGGGTGTCGTCAACTGTTTACACTTCAAATCGACCAGTTAACTTGAGCTTTGCTATAATAGACGAAAATTGCAAAATTACATATTGAAATTACCGATGAAATGTGATTCCGTTTGTTTTGTAATTAGATGTTTTGCTGTTTCTCCCACACCACCGAATAGAACAGCACGGCATTGTTAGAGATATTATCTTTATTACAAGAAATACAGAATATTTTTTGGAATATACGGAGACTTACACAGGTCAGTAGTTGGCCGGTCTATATTTCAGTGCAAACGGGAGTTGATATTTATAAGAGCTGTATCGCTAATGTCTTACCAGGAATATATGGCCCTTATTTCGTCTCTATTTCTGGTTATATACTCGATGCGTTTGATGTTCTCTTTTCTCTAATAATATTTTATAAAGATCGAAATTTGCGAAAATCCTAAGAGCTTGTGGCGCAATTTATATTACAATGGAACAGAATGGAAGCCAATTTTTGAAACGATATTGTACATAGCATAATGCATACAATCTAGATACGAACCAAAACCTTTCAAAAAAGATTCTAGATTCATTATGCTATATTCAAAAGTAATAAGTGACACACCCCAACCTAATTACAACGGTGTTCATAAATTATAAATTAAAACTTTCCGCCTATTTTTAAAATGCTCAACAAGATATTATTTTTAAAATTACCATAGACAATGTAACATTTACAAAGATTTTTTTTTTAAATTAGCTAGTGACAAAAACCGCGGGGACCTTTTTGCCAACTCATTACATCAATGCGTGCGTATTTTTGCTTTTGGTCTTTTCATTTATTATTTTTTATTTTGACCATGTTTACTGGAGATAGATGCCCGATGACGTAATTACAGGATATCCCAGTTTTAGGCTCCAGTCACCATAAATTACTTACCGTATTTATACTAACCATAAGACTCATTGTTTTGTTGTTATTTAGTGAAGAAAACAAATTTGTTACGTGTTAATTCTCTTTCCATAATCCGGTCATTCCCGTATTAGTGTTCACTATATAATATATATTATATGTATATATATATATATATATATATAATATATACTAATAATTAATATTTAAACTCCGAGAATGACCGAACCATACACGGATACCAATTCCTTTGACGTTCATAAACCTACACTTAGTCAATATTTACCCATGAGCGTTTGCTATCTCTATTTTATGGCGTTAATTACAAAGTTATAAAGTGCAAGATGCACTCCTAACGATCATCCTTGTGAAAACTCAAAAATGTTTAAGTTTCCCCTTTTCTCTCGAGCTTCCGGTTGTAGGGTTGAAGTGACAAGAGATTCGATATCGTTATTGGAAAGAAAAAAGTTTAACGCGCCAAAAAAGTTGAAAGGTCTAATGGCGATTTTTAACCAAAAAAAAACTCCACTGCTGAACGAACTAGCCACCTGGTGATTGTTAAACTGATGAGTGCTAAACATGAACTGATATTTTGATAGAAAGTGGTGTTCAGTAATACAAAGAATATCAACATTATTACAGTTAATAAATAATTTTATTTCTAACTCTTTGCCTTTCATGCCTTGAATATTTTGATGCACCGGGTTTAATATACAATTTATTTTATTTCTGTGTGTTTTAGGTTGGTTTTTTACTGTCATTGTGTTGCAAGAGTATTTCCCCGTTGTCTTATTAATTAATTTAAATAATTAGAAATTGAATTATTTTCAACAGAATGATTATTGTCAGTATTTATATTACTGACCTATGTCAACGGACTGCTCAATAGAAGCAGCCGGTCTGGTAGCCAACGATTTGGCTGAATTATTAATATAATATGATAGCAACTCTGCTATCTGTCTCCTAAAATAACTAGTAAGATAATACCTATCTTTAGTCAAATAAAAATATTTACTCATAAAATTATTAGTATCCATAAAACGAAATTACGCGGTCAACGATTTTCATTACCTGATGAGACTGTCGAAGAGTATGAAAAATATGTTTCAGAGATTGTCACGGAGTAGTGGCATAAATGTTTTCAAAATTGGTTCATTCGTATGAAAAAGTGCATTAACGCTAACGGAGAATATTTTGAGAAACAATAAATTCATTTCTGACCATTTATAGTATTTTTTCTTATTCATTCCGGAAACTTACAGTGCGCCACACGCATTACCAATTTCTGCCGCCAAGTAATATGAGTATTACTGCGTTCCGGTTTTGAAGGGGTGCTAGTGAAATTACAGGCACACGGGACTTGTAGACTTATGTCTCAGGATGACGTTCGGAGTGGCAGTGCCCCTCCGATCTTTTGCGATTTAAAGCTCTGAATGGCATTGCAAATGTTATACCGACTTGTTCGTTAACAAACATGTTATTATTATTGATACAAAGATGAAGTGACACAAAGAAAAATTCCTTCGACCTGACTGGACTCGAACCGGTGCCTGTTGCCACACCGGGGTCACCGCTCTTACCAACTGAGCTACACGCCGAGTTGGCAGATCTCAGAAACACTAGTGGAGTACCTATTTTTTCACAAAAATGTGACAAAGAATCATGATATTCAGTAATAATTTTTCCTTAGAATTGCGAGATTCAGTGTTCCCTCCTTCCTTCTTTGGTGACAGATGTGACGACATATTGTAAGCACGCGTTTGTATTTTCAATATGCCCGGAGATACAATAACTTTTCTTAAATCCGTGCTTTCTACCGAATGACCTAACTGCTTGATTATTCCTTGATGACTGTATGAAACAGTATGCCAAATAGGAACCGGAAATGATGATCCAGCTTTTGATATTAAAATATGTCAGGAGCCGTCTGGTGTATTAAAAAATAAATTGATGAAAATTCTTTTTATTCTATGATAAAGCTTAGTTTGTGTTGATAACTAGTGGTGTTATATTAAAAAATGTAACAGTGCTGAAGTTATATAAAGAATGAATAAAGTTTCAGCAATAACTTGGAAACGTGATACGGGATGCAACCCCTATTGATGCTCGATTTCTATTGTATTCAGCCAGCGATTCTGGCATAAAAATATCAATACGTCAATAATGCATTTGACAAAACTTATTTCAATATAGCACGAGAATACTTTGATGAACACCTTATCTTTTAAAATTATGTTAACAACCGGTGTAGGTAGAACTAAAATCATAATGTGACAACCCTACGCTCCGGCCGTTAGTGCAGTATTAGTATAAGTGTAGGCATTAATGCACCGTACTACTTGTCCTTTTATTCTATGATAACGCTTAGTTTGTATTGATAACTGCTGGTATTATATTAAAAAAATATATAACAGTGGCGAAGGTGTTTATATAACTTGTCATCTTTTACTCGCTCGTAACATTGAAGTTACTTTATACCATACGACATTATTATGAACAAAAAACCTATTGGCACTCCCCCGAGAGGAGTTGTGAGCTAATGGCATGTTCTCAACAAGGCACGTGCCCGCCGCGTGTCTGCCTGCGCCTCGACATGTCAGATATATAAATATATAGCTGCAACCCCAATAACCTTCAGCGGTTACTTTGGAAAATTAAATGTCCACAATTGCAATAAACTCTTCCATTTTCATGAGGGTTTCGTATCCACTTCAAATGAATTGGATAGAAATGTTACGATAAAATTGATGCCAGTTCTCCTTATATATAACGAAACATACATCATCGTCATTAGCAAACCATTGAACATCCCGCACGTTGGGCACGTATCTGCTTTAAGGTGACTGAAAGAAATAGCTCGTCCGCTGGATTCCTGCGCTTTTCTTTTTATGATACCAACGGCGACGAAATGACGGGACGATCAAGTCGTGCGCCTGATGGTAAGCAACACGCCTGTTCAGTTGCAGTGCCGATCAGAGCTTTATATCTCAAAGATCTGAAGGGCGCTGCCACTGCGCCCGTCACCCTAACTTAATATGTCCAATGTTCCTGTAATTTCACCATACAAGTTTCTTTAAGTTGTTTTTCTTTGCCATAAGCGAGAGGTATTGCTACTAAGCATTCAGAAATCTTATCGTATCGATGACATATATTACACTATTATGGCTCAGAACTCAGTCACGCCGACCGCGTCACTAGCAGCCGCCATTAAATCCTCAAGCGTTACCTGCAGGTGTTAGGGCACGCAGGGCACGATATGAGGTGGGCCCGTTTGAGTCGCATCGCACAAGCAGTGCAGGTTAGAACCATCCGAAAATCCCCATCTGAACAAATTGTTCTTGCTCCGACCAACCTGAATTCGAAGTGTCCAGGAGAAAGGCTCTCAAAAGGGGGGACAAACGTTGATGGTATTCTTTCGCGCCAAAGGTTGCGCCTCGCCTGAGCCGGCTCAATGCTCAGAGCAATGCTCAATAAATATATAATGCTCCAGTTGAAAACACAATTTTGCAGGTTCGCGGTAGTATCTCCACATAAAATTATGTGCTAGTTATTCGTAATTAATTTATTTTATACTCTTATTTCAGCTTGTTATGAATTAGCGCATTCTTTAGACAATATCCTTATGTGTACACTATATTTTTAACCGACTTAAAAAAAGGAGGAATATAACCTCCGTTCGGCTGTATGTATGTTTTACGTTTGATTTCCGATTTCTCCGTCAATTGTGGACCGATTTTTAAAAATTATTTTTTGTTTGAAAGGGTGCCCTCTTGTGATGGTCTTATTATCACTAAGTCAAAATCTGATAAGGGGGATGCCATAGAAATCGAGATAAATCCTTAAATTTTATAGCCATGGGAGTTAGGTCACCGATTTGTCCATCAATTGTGGACAGGTTATGAAAAATATTTTTTTGTTTGAAAGGGTATATTCTCGAGGTGGTACCTGATGCCAACGATACTGTTCCGGATTCTTTTCGAATATCACAAATTACTAATTATTTTCCGCACATAAAAGTCGACTTTTCACTTGACACCATGACAACCAGAAAAAAAGGATAAAATGTACAAAGGAGTCCGTAACAGTCCCATTGTCACCAAGAAGTCAGAATCTGATGAGAGGATCTCATCGAAATCGAAAAAAGCCGATTAGCAAATTTTGAGGTCGGTTTTTTTTCCAATGAAAACGTTATAATTATTTAAAATTTAAATTTATCGACCACAGACCCGGGACAAGATAGTAACGATATTTTTTTACCAAAGGTGCTTGAGTCAAGTTTATTTTTAGATCCCACGAAATAAAAATTTTAATAAAATCCCTCAACAACACAAACTCTACCGGTTACGATGACGTGTGCACTAAGGTTTTTAAATTGTGTGCTGATGAACTATTACCATTACTGGCATACTTGGTAAACCTGTCCTTCATGGAGGGGATACATTTCCATCGCCTCTTAAGATCTCCATAATAAAACCGCTGCTTAAGATGGGCGAAAAAAACCATTTGAGAAACTACAGACCTATTGCACTTATATTTTAACTGCCTCCGTGGCCGAACGGTTTCCATGCCGGACTGCCACGATGAGGCAGTCCGGCATGAGGTCTCCTGGCCCGGGAATCGAACCTGGGAAGGTTCGATTCCCGGGCCGGGAGAAATGTTTGTATGGCTTACATTTATTTCTCTCGTGAGTTTGGGTGTAATTTGTTGTTGTCTATGTATGTGTCCATGGCACCCGCGACACAGGGTTTCCCTAGTGCGGGGCTATGTTGAGTGTGTGCGTCATTTATTTATTTATTTATATCTGTAATATCAAAGCTTTTTGAAAAGGTAATGCATAAAAGAATTACGGCTTTCCTATCAAAGTACAACATTATTGAAGTAGAGCAACTTGGATTTCAAACGGGAAAATCTACAACACAGGCATGTTTCAGGGTAATCAAAGATATCTGAACTTTTGCAGATAAGAGAGTACCTGTCTGTTCTGTTTTATTTGACATGAGTAGAGCTTTCGATTGCGTTTGCCATAGAACTCTACTATCCAAATTAGAAAGATACGGTTTTCGTGGCCAGGTGCATAACTGGATAGCAAGTTGCCTTAGCAACAGAACTCAGTGTGTGGAGGTAGTGAAGGTAAATAATAATAATGAGATTGAGACCCACAGATCAGAGTTTAAAATTAATAAATACGGTGTGCCTCAAGGAAGTATTTTAGGTCCATTGCTGTTTTATTGTATGTTAATGACCTCCCTGAAATGACAAAATATCCACGCACTCTTTTTGCAGATAACATCAATCATTATTAATAATAATTCTGACATAGATTACGAAAAAGAAATAAATGACACTATATGTAATATTATTGACTGGCTTGAGAAATAATCTGAAAGTAATGTTTCAAAAACAAAGCTCATACAATTTTATAATTATAATGGAAAGCCCCAGAAACTCTCTGTAAGTTGTCATGGAGATGAAATTGTGGAATGCTCATCCAGTAATTTTCTCGGCATAGTATTGGACTCTCAACTGACATGGAAACCACAGGTTGATTCAATATGTGCAAAGCTGAATCGATTTGTATTTGGTTTACATCGTCTAACGCACATATGTGATCAGAGGACTGATGGCCTACTATGCATTTGTCTGCTTGCTACTACTACGGATCTCCTCATTTCTGATTCTATCACGTAGAGAAATACCGAGCATAGTTCACTCCATAGCTCGTTGAGTGACCTTGAGCTTTTTATGAGGCCCATAATAAGTGACCACGTCTCAGAGCCGTAGATCATCACTGGCAACACCTCTAAAATTGTATTTTTAAAACTACTTCTAAATTTCACGCTTACCGTGTAAGGAACAGCCTAGTAATTTCGTTAAAACATAGTGCAATTTAACTGGTTGCCAAGAAAGCGTCGCGTATAAAAATAACTATACGTCGTGACATTCAGGAAGTATTTGAAAGGTGCGTGTGAGAAACAACAAATCACGTACTAATAATGATTCTAAGTCCATTAATTCAAATGAACTATGAGAAAGGACAGAACTTGTTGACATCATGGTTGCATATCGGAGATCAGAGATTGATTGATAAATCAGCTAAAAAGCCTGGGGAGACATAATTGAGCTGGTTTCCTCCCCGCTGAGGGCGTTGTTATCGCACATGCTAACGTTGGTCACACACGGACATAGCCGTTGTTGAACATTAGAAAATAGTATAATGTAAACAGAATTGTTATTTTGATAAAAACAAATAAAAATTTGTTATAATTATTAATACAAAGATCAAACAAACAGAAAAAATTTCTTCGCTCCGGCCGGATTCGAAACGACTTTTTTTTGTAAGATCAAGTGACGGGACGGACAATTCGTGCGCCTCTCAGAGCTTTAAATCGCAAAGATCTGAAGAGCAATGCCACTGTGCCCGTCACATTGATTTCTTGACATATAATTGATTCTATGACACTACGAGTCTTTTTAATGATATAATAAATGCTCATTTGACGATGGAAAGTGACGATAAGGTCGACATTGGTCATGCACACCTAAATAATACCTATTCACTCTCGCACTGAAAAGGTCCAAGTTATAGCGTTCAAATTATTTACTTTGACGATTTCTTTCATGGTGTTGCCATCTTTTAGGTCTCAAGTTCGATCCTCGGCCGGGTCAATGTAGAAAACCAATTTTTCTTGTATTACCATCGTTGTTTCCAATTCATATAAAACTAGTGCTTTAGTTACTTACTTTGGGATCGGAGCAACGTATGTCATGTCATATATTTATTTATTTAGTTATAGTTTTAATAAATAAAATAATACTAACAATTTATGTCACCCTGAGACATACAGTTGACAAATCCCATGTGCCTGTAATTTCACCAGCACCCTTGCCCTTCAAACCGGAACGCAGTTATGCTTTACTTTGCCCATTACTGCTTGGCGGCAGAAATAGGTAATGTGGCAGTACTTCCCTGGACAAACTCTTTCACAGGAGCTCTACTGCTTACAAAACTAAATTACTGCTGCTTCTCCTAGCAAACCGTGCAAGACGCTATGCCAAGAACGCCACGTGTTCGACCTTTGTACGAATAATTATAACAAACTAGTGGAGTAATATCACAAAAAAAAATGTTTTTTTTTTTACAAACGGGGCGGTATCTCCCGGCAATTGCTTAGATGACCGGGATCAGAAACTGGACACGCCGCAATAAGTTTTTTTTAATATATAAATTATAAGTGCGCATTTGCCCTCCATCTTACCTGATGGAAAGTGACGATGAGGTCGATGATGGAACATGCACACCTGAATAATGCCTGTTCACTCTCACCTTGAATAGGCCCAAGTTATAACGTTCAGGGAACAAGTCTACATGCAGAGAATTCCACTTCTCAGCCGTTCACTTTATAAATGTGGAAGCGTAACGCTACGTGCGAGTCTTTGGAATATCCACAACATAGGGGTGGAACCCAAGCCTACGCCTAATTGTTATTTGTATTAAGGACTCTGCCTGTGTGTCGATATGTATACGCAAGTTGTGCATATTATTTATAATATGATATTAGATTCTCCTTTAGGCCGTGAGTCCCAGCAAATAGGGGTGTGCATTGTACCATGCGACATATCTGAAATTAATTCATGTTTTGTCATTCCCTCACTTTATATTCAGGGCTAATGACGTAGCACTATGAAACGTCATATTGTGTCCTACGCAAGATATTGAGGCGCGCGCGGTTCTAAATGGAAAAACACGGTTTTGCTCTTACTGGACGTTAGGACGGCGACAAAAACCAATATTTGGAAGGGTGCCTTTCAAAACCACCCTTTAGATGCTCTAGTGCAGTAAAAAACTCCATATCCTTTGATTAATGAGTTGAGGTAATGCGTGAACACTTCTTTTGAGTTTGTCAATTTGTTTACTCTTTTACGAATGTAATTTTAAGGGTGATAATGAAATTAAACAAGCGATTGTAATTAATCATTTTTGTTTAGGGATTAAGAGAGGTGCAGTCAATTAGAAAAAAGATAGTCATGATGAATGACTGCATGTAATGAAGCCTATTTAGTTTTTCTTTTCATTTGAAGGCTAATTTATTGACGATGGTTTTTAACTATTCTCGGTGAAAATCTCAACCCTCAAATATTTTAAAGTCGTGACATCTTCACATTATTTAATTAATTGCTCTTGAAGTACAGACGGCAGTACATGAAACTACACATGCACGGATCTTGCTGGTTGCCCTGGAGGCGATATTCAAACAAAGTAAAGATTGATGTGCTGTTGTCTGTACAAAAGGCAATGACCTTGTTCGTTCTGGAAAAGAATCATAGAACATTCAGCTTTATAACACGAAAACTTCTGATTACTTTAATATTTAACAATAGCTTAGTTGGCATAGCGTCTGGCACGGTTTGCTAGAAAACATTGGTTCGAATCCGGCCCGACCGAAGGAATTTTCTCTAAATCTTTGTATCATTAATTATAACTAGTGGAGTAATTTCATAAAAAAATAATTGAATATCATGGTGGTGAAACGTACTGACATTCAAAAATAATCTAGTCGCTATAAAGTCATTTTTTTTGTTGTCTATTGATCCAACAAGATTTAAGTTTATTTTATTTTCGCCCACCAAGCAAGATGTTTAACCTTATCAAGATTATTTTTCATTTTAATGATAAAAGAAGGACCTGTTCGGCAGCTGCCTTATATGCCATAGGGCGCTGGAAGAAACTTCGGTATAAGTTTAAAATGAAACTTGATTTTACCGGGGTAAGTTGTTCTCACAGCAATAACTTTGCAAGAAAAATATATAGCAATACATGTGAAGCACGTCGTTAAAGCTTCAGGTGATGCGCATTGCCGGCAGCCATTTCAGTTACTCCGGCGACGACGGAAGTGTGGCTATGTGCGTGGAGATGTGAAAACATCACGTAAATTTTCTTTTAACATTTTTTCTTGTTTAAATGTTTTGGTCTGTCTTTGTTTATTATGGATTCATAAGTAACTTGTCTAAATTGTAGAGACATTAGTATGGATTCTTATTGTTTGAGTATTTTTTTCATTGATTCTATTACTTTGCCAGTCTGTCAGTTTTCGTATAAAAACGTAATTTGGGGCTATAAGTTCCTCTTAGGTTGTTCATAGGAACAACTTCCCCAATAGACCAGCAATCTCTGCAAAATTCTCATGACCATTTTTCCTTGTTTTAAGGATGCGATAGTTTTACCGGATTAGCAAACAGGCTCATGTCAAATATTTAGACAAGATGATAGAGTCACTTATGTGTGTCTCAACTGTGATTCAGATGAAGAAATGAGCTTTGAATTTACCATTACTGAAGAATAAGAATATAGTTGTTTTTTTTAAGTTAGTTGTGCATAATTTAAACATTACATACATACAATTATAAAAAAGGTGGGTTTATTTAAGAAAATCCTTGTTATCCTGTCATAATTTAGGCGGAACTATTAGCCTCAAAGGCGCCCCAAAGCGGGGCTGAAAGTTCCGCTCCGAAATTTCTCAAAAATTGGCCTCTATGAAAAAGACTATTGAGATATTAGTAGAAGTGACTATACTGTTACAAAAAGCGATAAGCATTTGTTCAATATTTCCACATGTCGAAAATCAAATGCTTCATTTTCAGTATAAAGAAAATCGGAACGTTCAGCCCCGCTCTCGTATTCCCACTCCGAAAGAAAAGAGAGAAATGATGCCACACGGCAATTTTAAATATACAGTTTAAAACTATTGAAAATTCCCAACAAGCCCTACTACCTGCTACATATAATGAGTGAATTAATGAATGAAATTGCCACCTAGCAAAAAAGCCGCCTCGTGTAATGCAATTGCAATTTTTAACGTATCGAAAGCCTGTGGTTAGTATTAATTGAAAACTTAATTATTCACACGCCAAGCCCGAATCGCACAGAACAAAGTTATTTTACAAAAACAAACACCACAAACAAACAGCAAATGTCAAAATTTCCATTCGCTCAAACACAAATAAATTTACAAATAAATTTATAATGCATGCATGAGCAAACTATGCACGTTTTTTTGGATGTATCTATACAGCGCTTCTTATATACCACTAACATCCTAAACAACCATTTTTGTTCTATGAATTTTTAAAAAACATAACAATTTTTCCAGAAACAAACTTTCAATTTTTTTTTATACTATCTGACACTTTTTAGATCTATGCTTGGTGGTAAGGTAGTAAGTCACCTACGAATAGCAGTCGCCGTCACCCTGAGACATAAAGTTCAGAAGTCTACTGCTTTCACATGGAGTTCTACTGCCATAAACAAGGTATGTGAATATGATACTACAAAACCAGTTATCAGATTGCTTTCGTGTGGCCGTTCCCAAAGGGACGCGAGCCACAGATTCTTGCTAATACCTTCGTTGATTGTCTCCCTTAACCAAATTTCGGTCCGAGTAGTCACCATTCTTCCTCATTTAACTGCCTCCGTGGCCGAACGGTTACCATGCCGGACTGCCACGCAGAGGTCCCAGGTTCGATTCCCGGGCCGGGACAAATGTTTGTATGGCGCACATTTATTTCTCTCGTGAGTTTGGGTGTAATTTGTGGTTGTCTATGTGTGTGTCCATGGCACCCGCGACCCAGGGTTTCCCTAGTGCGGGGCTATGTTGAGTGTGTGCGTTATTTATTTTATTAATTCCAGCGATACATCTTACACTGCAATTCAGTATTTGGGAAAAATTTATCAACGCCATCTAGCGTAACTTGTGAGAACTACAAGGCGCTCATAGTTGATAATGATAGTGTTTTTTCCTAAATTGGGTTTGTTACATACATTTTCTACATAACACTTTTGATTCCCTTTCCGGAACGCACAGAATATTGATCGCTTCCCTCACATTCAACCCTTTCATACAATTTTATTATTCATAAAATTGTATGAAAGGGGTTCTGGATTTGATCTGAAAACGTCTTTTCTGGGTATAATTTTATATTTGACTCTGTGTACTTCTTTCGTCAATCTAATTTCGTTCATCATATTCAACATACCTTTCTCTATGTCGTTACGTCCTCTTTCAAATTATATCATTCATGGGTCGCTATATTTTCAACTCTGTGACATAACCGCACGTTATCAAATACTCAGTCGCATAAGTTAGTTTTGGAACATAAACAGCATTATGTAGTTGGTTTATCAGCAGTTTCGTTACATTGTTTATCCAACACCATGTAAATACTATTTTAAAAAAGGTAATTTATCATAACCATCCAAAGACATTTGTTAGAAGCAAATTCGAACAAATTTACCCATTTTTTCCCCAATTGACAATAATAAAAGACCCATATGAATACGTTCTAAAGTTTGTGAGATTTATTAGAGATATTACAGGGGAATGGGAAAGCGTAATTCACACGCAGGTGTGCTGACGATTTGCTAACTTGCCATATTTTTGCAGGGAAATTGAGTTGGGAATATGGCCTTAGTATGCTGGGTATATTCGAGAAATATGCGATTGTACGAATCGTACATGAAACCTTTGTTTCAGGCCTTTATTATATCGCTTTGCAAGGCAAAGGCTTGGTGCCGTTTTTGTTTTAAATTGCATCTTTAAAACATTCGTTGTATAATAAAGAACGGTTATAAAAAACAATAAATAATAAAGTAATTTTTGTTAAATAAAAAGGAACCGACTTCAAACTTTGCTTATATGGACAAAAAGTTAACAACCGGTTACCGGAAAGTGCACGAAACCGTATTCATCCCCCAGTTTGCTACATATAGAGGTGGAATAATTTCTTCAAATTTAAATAGGAACAACACGAATCATCATGGATTTTGATGATTCTTTTGTTGTGTGTTACGCCTAACACACACACACACGCACGGAAGCACGCACGCACGCACACACACACACACATAGAACATTTTTATCTAGGCCATTGCGAAAGAGCAGAACCTGTACTAGGATACTCTGTGTTAACCATATTCCGAACCCTTAAACTATATATAGATTTAGATACCGCATCACGCCCCGCACATTGACGGTCACATTGACAGAACGACAACAAGGCTCTCGGTGAGCCGTTTTTGCGCTAAGACTAGGTTTTATATTTGAATATAGTTTTCATTTATTCATTACGAAACTTGTACGTTAATATATAATATCATTGTACGTTACCATTCATAACGATTGTGAGTTTTGCTGTGTGCGGCTGTTTATCGTATCTAAACGAGATAAAGAGAAGAGTTTCTTTCGTGTGACGAAAGATGAAACGAAGATGAAGAAAGCTTATGTCAGAGACTCATTCAATTATTATTTTATTGTGTTACTTCTTAATTTATTTAGTGCAGAGTAATATATTAGTATCATTGACTTACAAATAAATGGACGACGGGTCTAATACAAAAACCACGAAAAAAATGTCCCAAGTCAACCTATTCGAAATTTAAATTGTTATGTCATCGCAGTATCGCGCTGTCCGTAGAACAAATGAAGACTAAAGCGGAGTGTCGCGCTCTGTATACGATTTTAGCGCCTTACAAGTGCGGACACTTTTTAGCGCGGACCCGACGTCCATATAATTGTAAGTCAATGATTAGTATACAGATTTATTATATCAATAAATGAGACGCCATTACTTCGTGAGCTAGTAGATAAAGGTTCTCAAATTTTCTATTTGTATTGCCTATAATTGTTACATAGCGAATATACCTAATTATTAAGAAGGTAATGATAACCTTGGACACACAATTTAAAATACCAAACTTGGACACACAATTTCAAATTGGTTACCTTATTTAAAAGTACTTGTCCAAAATACAACATTTTAAGTGCTTTTAATATATTTTCTAAGTAAATCTTCAATATTATTCTAGTTAGTGAATTAATGAAAAATACAATATCATATCGATATAAATACCTAATGAACATGTGTAATTATTAGGACTCTATTAATTTAATTAAAGATAACAGATTCGCTTCAGAATTTTTGCTATGTTGCCGCTCTGACCACGTAACGTAATTGTAGTAGAAAATAATGGGTAACCCTGCCACTTCACGCACAAATTTGCGCGTGAGTTGATAGCGCCTTGCTGTATGTAGTAGTACTAGGTAAATAACTTTCGACCGCTGTATGGAGTATCCGGGTTGTGGAAAGGGTAGTGCTGAAATTACAAGCACATGGAACTTGTGAACTTATGTCTCAAGGTGACGGGCGCAGTGGTAGTGCCCCTCAGATCTTTGCGATTTAAAAAACCACTGACGACATGACAGGCGTGTCGCTTTCCACCAGGTGCACGGCTTGTTTGTCCAGTCACTTGGCTATCATAAAGATAAAATACTTACCAAATTAGTTAATAGCTATCGAAAAAGTTGTTTCATCTTCATAAGTTTCTTATGTTGTTACAAAATGCATCCAATTATTATAATTCAATTACACATTTGAAACTACAACTGCACTATGTCCACTCAGGACATGAGAACCTTTGCTCTAAATTAATTACGTATACATGCAATTTGCATTAAAACTGCATACTGAGGTTGTTAAACAAAAAAGAAATATTATTTTTTAATTAAAATTTGCACAGCGTGGAATAGAGTTTCGCTTCTTGCATAAAAAAACTATCACGTATTAGAAGCCAGTTATAATAGCAATATGGCGATATTAGTTACAGAAAACAACGTTAGGAAAGTAATTTCGGTTTCGCATATTGGATATCATCGTACGCTCGCGAGCAATTTTTTTATAAAATTCTAGAAGATTTCTTTGTTATTCCACACGCAAAATAGGCGCTTTGTCGTCGAGTTGCGGATATCAGCCCGTTGCACCAAGTACCAAGTTCTTTGTTATTGTGAAATAACATTATTTGTTCACTGTTACGGAGCCATTACCGCCAACTTAATGTAAGAAACAATTTTACAGGAGTACCCTCTCCTTTTAAATATTTTTAACCGACTTCAAACAAAGGAGGAGGTTTTTAATTCGACTGTGTTTTTTTTGTGTATGTACATTACGTGATAACTTCGGCATTTGTAAACCGATTTTGATGATTCTTTTTTTGTTGGAGAGAGGGTACCTCAGTAGTTGTCCGATTTAAATTTGAAGAAAATATTCAACTCTAAGGGTGGCAAACTAAGGGATAAATGACTCTTGAGGTCGGTTTTTTAGTAAGTGATACTAAATTGAATTTTAATATAATTAATTTTTTTCCGAATGTGTAACAGCTCATTAAAAAAAAAACAATGTATGTTAAGCCTTTTTTGGCGCTGACAATATTATTGCCATCTCTATCTTAAGATTTTCGAGGCTTTCAAGCGTTTAAGGTAACACTTGCGATTTAAAATATGCAACAAGATGCAACACGTTTTTGAGCACTTTGTTTAAAGTAAACGA
This sequence comes from Hyposmocoma kahamanoa, assembly GCF_003589595.1. NCBI lineage: Eukaryota > Metazoa > Arthropoda > Insecta > Lepidoptera > Cosmopterigidae > Hyposmocoma > Hyposmocoma kahamanoa. Next base: position 1,047,408 of record NW_020653611.1, on the reverse strand, counting down.
CGAAATAATGATGTACTATGTCGGTTGCGATAACAACTGAAGTCGTTGCGGTTATTACGTTACGTTGTGATTGTTTAATATAGATTCGGTCGGTTACACTAAAATATATAAAAAAAACTAATAATACTATGGCTTTGGAGTACATTTTTACCAAGTCTTTTGGTAACTTAAAGTTAACATATAATGGTTGATGTGTATCATCATGTATAATGGTTGCAAATACAGGTTTTTAGTATATGGGCATAAAAATCTGCTCTATCCAATACCATTTCATCAAAACAACTTCCAAACATTTTCTCCGTATGAAATTATAGAGAACCATGCAGTAAGTTATTTTCCTATTACATTCTCTGCCTGAATATTTCAACGGCTTATGGATCCAATATTAAATTCTTGATACAACATTACTTCTGAATCTTGCCAGTCGTAGCTAAAGCTGGCCGCACACAATGTACTCGCGAAGGCAACCATTTGATTGTCTTCTGTCTGTCTATTAATTAACCCCCTTTGGCTGCTCATGCAATAATTATAACAATGACAACGTTTGAATTCTATCCAATCTAGCTAACTACAAGAAGTTATTGGATTTCAATAATATCCCGCTTTCAAAACAAATACAGAAAGTGATGCTGCTCGATACGACGCGTACCGTTCTTGAACTTAAGTCTGTGACCCAGGCCGGCTGTACCATTACTGGGGTACACCGTCTCTCCTTCGGTTATGTATTGTTGGATTCTTTTACTGCGAGAAACTTTAGTATTCTGCAATGACAAAATTAGTTGACACTTAACGCTGACGGAAAACCAGAAAGATAAAACCATAGATTATAAAAAACTACTTTTATTGAGCCATACACGTTATATGTAATAATAATAACAATCGTGTTGGATTTAATGTTTAAAGGTGATCCATCCCCCTGATCCACCGCCGCACTGACCTTGAGTATGATAGCAGTTGGCGGGCGGGGGCTGGTCGGAGGCGCAGGGGAATGTTACGATTGCTTCGGCCGTGCGTTTCGCGTAGTGTGACTAAAAACGTGGCCGTTTTTTGGATAAGTGAGTCATATCTCAACATTTGATACTGGATGATATTAAAATAAATAAAATATTAAAATTCGGCTAGTGATAAAAAGTAACTTAGTGACAAAAAGACACGCAACACGCTTATCAACAACAGATCTTTAATCACAATGATCGGAGGGACACTACCACTGCACCCGTCAACCTGAGACATAATATTCACGAGTCCCTTGTGCCCGTAGTTCCACCAGTACCCTTACCTTACAAAACCGGTACTTATCCTTCAAATGTATATTGCAAAGATTATGTAAGTATATATTCGATATAAGAGTACACACTGCAATAACACTATACACACTCATGATTAAGTATTTACGTAGTTTATTTTATTTTATTATCTGTTCCGGGACGCATACGTCCGTCACTCTCACTCACTCGGCTAGGGCCCATTGAAAACCAGCGTCACAACCTGGCCTTGGTTGTGACTTTAGCTGAATGGGATCCTTTTGTACACGCCACAGCCGCACACATGTCAGTATAGTATTATGCAACTTGTTGTTGAAATGTTTTACGCTGTTCTTTGTGTTATTTCTGTTTTAGTTATATTAGTCTTTGTTTTTGTGTTTTTTTTTATAATGTGGCGTTACAATAAATGGTTTCTATTTCTATTTCTATTTCTAAATGTGAGCATTACTGCTTAGCGGTAGAAATAGGTATGATGGGTTATTTACCTGCAAGAATTCTTTCACGAGGAGCTGTTCTACTACTAAATATCTGATCCAAAAATATCTGTGTCGCATGTGATACGTGTACAGCCACCCTTAAGCAAGTGGAGTCGAATATGATTTCTATTGCTTTCGATTGATTTCAATCGTACATATTTCAAAGGACTTCTTTTATGTTACGGTTTTCCTATTGTTGCTACAAAGTAGATTTGCTAGAACATATTTTATTAATACGAATGGTTTAGAGAATGTAAGAATAGAGTAGGTGAAATATGTAACACATTACTCAGGTTTCAAATTATTTTCTAAGGTTTTATCTTAGAGAATACTTTTTTATAGTCTTTCTCATTTTTCTGTTTTCCATGGTTTTTATTTGTGTCAGTATATCTTCCTAAGATTCATATAGTAATTAAAAGAGTAATTGTAAGTAAAATATGCTAATTTTATTTAGACCACTTGGAACGGTTACAACTTAGAGTATAGAAGTGCAAAGTGACAGTCACAGCGTTTCACTGCACGCAGTTTATGGACATATTCCAACAATACAAATTCATTTATAACTTTGTACTACAAAAGGTGTTACAAAAAGTTCATACGGAATCGCTGTGTTCCGCCTTGCATCATACAAAGTTTCATATTTTTTTTATATAAACACTCATGCAATAATTTGTACACTGTGTTTATGCCGTCCAGTAAAATAACATCATCGAGTATATAACCAGAAGTAGAAACGAAATGAAGGCTCGTTTTGAAAGAGTTCGCCCAGGGAAGTACTGCCTTACCTATTTCTGCCGCCAAGCAGTAATGTAAGCATTACTGTGTTCCGGTTTTGAAGAGTATGGGTGCTAGTAAAATTACAGGCACTTATGACTTGTCAACTTACGTCTCAGGGTGACGTGCGCAGAGGCAGTGCCCCTCAGATATTTGCAATTTAAAGCTCTGAGTTGCACTGCAACTGTTATCGACAGGCGTTTAGCTTACCACCAGGCGCACGACTAGTTAGTTCCATCACTTGATATTATAAAAAAACTCTTCAGACAAATGGGCCTTATATCACGTTTAAATATCAACTCTCGTATGCGCTGAAATCACAAATTAGAAATCTGAAATAGTACAGCGCCAACAACTGACCTGTGTGTACGGCTCCGTATACTCCAAAAATATTCTGTATTTATTGTAATAAAGATAATATCTGTAACAATGGGAGACTGTTCCCTTCGGTGGTGTAGGAAAAACAGCAAACCATCTAATTACAAAACAAATGGAATCACATTCCATGGGTAATTAAATGTTAAATATGTAAATTTTCAATTATCGTCCATTATAACAAAGCTCAAGTTTAACTAGTCATTATCGGGCCAATCGGAGCGCAATTGTCACCGTAACATTTAACAGAATAGTTTTCAAACATTTAAATGACATTTCGTGTATATTTCTGGTTATATACTCGATGAATAGCATCAATCACAAAACTAATATTAATAACCATTGACTTACAAATAAATGGACGACAGGTCTAATAGAAAAACCACGAAAAAATGTCCCAAGTCAACCTATTTAAACGTAGTGACATGCAAAGGAATATGAAAAAGCTAAAACGTTGAATTTAAATTGTAATGTCATCGCAGTACTGTCTAATTTTGCTTGCTTCGCTGTCAGTCGAACAAACGAAGACTAAAGCATGAATGACGCTCTGTATACGATTTTAACGCCCTATAAGTTCGTTCACTTTTTAGCGCGGACCCGACGTCCATATAATTGTAAGTCAATGTTAATAACGTAAACATTTCAACAAACTAAACAGAGTTTTGCAATGAGAGTAGGTTTTACTGATATAGTACTCAGAATTTGTGTTTGGAAGACTCGCTGCGTGCTCTTAGCATTATTCAGTAGCAGTAGAGCTTCTTGTGAAAGATTTCGTCCAGGGTAGTACTGGTACCTTACCTATTACTGCCGCCAAACATTAATGTCAGCATTACTGTGTTCCGATTTTGAAGGGTAAGGGTGCTGGTGAAATTATAGACACATGGGACTTGTCAACTTATGTCTCTTGGTGACAGGCGCGGTGACAGTGACCCTCAGATCTTTGCGATTTAAAGCTCTCAGTGGCACGGCAACTGCTATGGACAGGCTTGTAGTTTACAATCAGGCGCACGAATTGTTAATCCCATCACTTAATATTATAATAAAGATAATATCAGTACAGAGTACTAAAAATACCGACTTCAAAAGTACGTGGAATTACATATAATTACCAAGTTTTATTGAAATCGGTTACCGGAAAGTGCAAACCTAGATTCATCCCCTAGTTCGCCACTACACGGGACTTATAAAAATCTATTCTCACTACTCAAAGTATATTGAGAGAGAAAAACGCCTTGAATTGGAGAATAGCAAAATCAACCATTAAAATAATTGCTCCTTATAATCAAATATAGACACTATTTATATACATGAATCTTCATGCGTGAGCAGCCACCCTTAGAGGTGGATTATTTTCATCAGAATGAAATGGGATCACTATGGAGGTACCCTGTTTACAACAAAAAAGGAATCATGAAAATCGGTTTGCAAATACCGGAGTTATCGCGTAACATATGTACAAAATTTTGAAGTCGGTTAAAAAAAAGTATAGATGGTGGAATATTTCTATTCTAGAATACAAAACTTAGGTTTATTGGGTTTGGAACTTAGTTTTCTGGGTTTTAGCAGGCTATTGTATGTATTATATTTACGCTATTTATTTTATTTTTAGGTGTAGTCAGACGAGTTGATGACAAAGAACCTTGAAATGTGATGATACGGCGTTTACGGTTATTTTCACGGAATTTGTCAATAACTTCCAACAAACAAATGTTCATGTACCAATCACTATTCACGGTATGTCGATTCTCCAAAACAACAGTAGCCACGTGTCCACGTATCCATCCCTTCGTACAATCTGGTAAGCATGGCATTGCACCTACTGACGCGATCCGTTTCTTGAGCCTCAGTCAAATTGTGTGGGATCCACCGAGAGCACAGCTTTTTCACACCCAAATGTTTGTGTAGTATTGATTGTATTTGACGCATGCCTATGCCTAAAGAGGCCCGAATCTCATGGTATGTCACTTGCCTGTCTGTTTTGGTCATACGGCGTACAGCATCGATGTGTTTATTGTGTACAGCAGTGGACGAGCGACCATCACGAAATTCGTCAGTGAGATTCACACGACCGCGTTTGAATTCACTTGCAAATAAAGAATATGAATATGAATTCTGGAAACCAGCTATAAATAGTCGTCTTGCATGGTGCTTCATCGCCAAGAGCAGTTTGAAGCCGAGTAAAGCTCCGCTGAGCTGTTAAATTACATTTAAAGTCGAAGAAAATCATACTACGAAAATTTTCACGAGTTAAATCCATGGTGACGTAGACAACCAATTTCTAAAATGACGCCACAGTGTAAAAACAAGTGACAGTCAGATGAAACAGACTGTATTCTACAGCCAAAGAGTTCCATTTTCAAATGTTGTAATTACTTTTTAAATATTGTTTATGTAAGTGGCCAGTTCCGGAAACTTATAGTGCGCCTACGTATATAAATAGATAGCGATGTAAATACCGCTGTGAAGCCACAAAAGCAAAGTTTCAGGAGTATAATTTTCAAGTTTTTATTGAATGTCACTATGTTTTACTTGGTAAAAAAACATCGAGTATATAGTGACGAAACAAGGGCTATCCATCCCTGGTAACTCAGGTAAATGGACCTTATATAACTTTTAAATATCAACTATCTTTTGCACTGAAATCACAAATTAAAAAGCTGACAGCTGATGTTGAAAATATCAAAACATCTAATTACAAAACAAACGTAATCACATTTCATAGGTAATTAAATAATAAATATGTATTTTTTAAATTTTCGTCCATTATAGCAAAGCTCAAGTTTTATAGTGAAACAATCGACAACACCAGTCAATTGTTTCGAATTCGATCTGGCCAATAGGAGCGCAGTTGTCACAGTAATGATTTGGCAGAATAGTTTCCAAACAAATTAAATGACAATTCTTCTCTATTTCTGGTTATATGCTCTGGATGGTAAAAAATAATTGAATATCATGGTGATAGTCAATTATTTTTTGTGAAATTACTCCACTAGTTTGTTATTTGTTATTATAACAAAGATTCATTCATTCATTCACTTAAAAAATACATTCGGTCCGACTGGAGTCGAACCACCACACTCAAGCAATCCGTGCCAGATGTTCTGCCAATTAAGCCACGTAACGAACCAGCCGGCCTTATGAATCTTTCTATGTGCTTCTTTGCACATAAATAAATAAATAAATAACGCACACACTCCACATAGCTCTGTACTAGGGGAACCCTGTGTCGCAGGTGCCATGGACAACCACAAATTACACCCAAACTCAAGAGAGAAATAAATGTAAGCCATACAAACATTTCTCCCGGCCCGGGAATCGAACCTGAGACCTCTGCGTGGCAATCCGGCATGGTAACCGTTCGGCCACAGAGGCAGTTTTTTCAAACATCTTTATTTTTAACTACTTTCATGCGGATCGAATGAATTTTTCTTAATGTTTCAGTCTTTGTTATAATAATGGGTTACATTTTTTATTAGAATTTAATTTGTTACTACTTTTTGGATTACACGGTTATGTGTCAAGGGTTTCTTGAACGCTAATTAAAATTGTATTAAATACAATATAGACATTTACCAAGTACATCCCTGTACGATGCATAAACGAAAGTTTTGTTGTTAAAAATATGTAAAAAAAATCAAATAATAAGTTAACGTGTATTTCCTCGAATGGGTTATCCAAATATCTTTGATTAGTCCTCTACCTATCGACATATGTATCGAGGGTTTACCGACTCTGCTACAGATTTTATTCAACAATAGAGAGGTGACACATTTCCATGTAACAGTTATTTACTTACTAGATAAAATGTGTATTTAACCAATAATAAAGCTGCTCTAATTACATTGTAAATCACTCTCACATTCTTGTTTTATGGGGCATACACATTGACTTACAATAATATGGACGTCGGGTCCGCGCTAAAAAGTGTCCGCACTTGTAAGGCGCTAAAATCGTATACAGAGCGCCAAACTCCGCTTTAGTCTTCATTTGTTCGACTGACAGCGCGATACTGCGATGACATTACAATTTAAATTTCGAATAGGTTGACTTGGGACATTTTTTTCGTGGTTTTTGTATTAGACCCGTCGTCCATTTATTTGTAAGTCAATGGGCATACAGCACAATTTAAATCAAGTTGTAATGGATTGTTAGATTTTCGGATTTTTTTTTTGTATAATAACAAGTGACATGATGAACAAGTCGTGCACCTGATGGTAAGCTACATGTCTGTTCATAATAGTTGTAGTGCCACTCAGAGCTTTAAATCGCAAAGATCTGAGGGGTACAGTCATCGCGTCCGTCACTCTGAGACATAAGTTGACATGTCCCATGTGCCTGTAATTTCACCAGCACCCTTGCCTTTCAAAGCCGGAACACAGTAATGCTGACATTACTGCTTAGTGTTAGAAATAGGTAAGGTGGCAGTACTTCCCTGGACGAACTCTTTCAAAACGAGCTCTACTGCTACTAAAGTTTATTTCAGAATTACATATTTATTTTTAAAAAAACTAACATTTCGAGCTAACGTTGAAAACCCGAAACGTTTGTTTGAAAAAAAAAATAGAAGCAATTTATATCCGAAAAACTAGTTTCATCTCCTATATATTTTTTTATTAAAAATATTATAATCAATGATAAAGCTTAAAACAATCTACATATTATTTTTTAATTAGCTTCATTTGTGCCCTTGTATTACAATAATCACACCAATGGTTATTTTCAGGTTATTTTTCTGTAAGTACTTTCGGTGGCATTTTTTTTTATTTGTGTTCGAGTTTATATTCGTGAAATATTGATAAAATAATGCAGGTTACTTACTACACTCGAACATTAAATAATACTTCATAATAATATTCTAGAATAACCTGAAAATTACTCCGGTACACAAATACCTAGTATATAACACCCTAGTAACAGTGACTTTGCCACATTCACTCTCCAACCCTACAGGTAAAAAGCCTTTAGAAATAGAGGCTCAACCTTTTCCGCAACATTACTCCCGAGATGAAATGTAAATACATACTGATATGAATATAAATGCGTTTTAAGTAGTCAACGTGGAGCAGTATGTTGTAAAATGGCCAACCTCGGTTTGTTGTTGCTCCTTGCCGTGTACTGGGAGCAGGAAATGTAGACTGTTAATAGCATTGTAGATTCTGGCATAAAATAAAATAAATAATATATTAAAATATACTTCGCATCCTTGGTAATAAGGCGACATCTGCAAAGTTACATCTTTTTAATGAAGTTTAAAGATTTTACAATCGAAATTTAGTCCATGACGTTTTTATGCTTAAATAGGGGTGTTGTAAAATTTCACATGTATATAATTTGTTTCATAATAGTTCGTAATATTTGCACGTGGCTTTCTTATACCAAGACTACGACTTGTTACAGATTAGTTAAAGGTACCAAATGGACGACGTGTCTAGTACAAAAATGCCTACTGAATATTCGTATTGAATAATCGTACAATACGGAATACTGCACAATCTGTGGTAGTAACTCGTTTAGCACTTGGAAGCAGTCTCGATCTATGTTTGAAAAAACATATATATTGTATTTTTTTTATTTATTTCAATAAAAATACAGCATGTGCATATTTACTTAACGTTGTGTAATTCCTTAGCCAATCAATGTCGCTATATATTTTTGGAACTAAATAACATGTACGTCTTTTTCCATAATAGTTATTTGCTTTAAACTGCACTAGTTTACCCTGCTTTACTCTTTTTGTCATGTACCTATTCTTAAGCCAAAGTTTGTAAATTATCACTATAGTAATTTTCCAATACTACCAAATATCTGCTCTTTATTTATATTGGCATGACCTTATAGTGACTAAATAAGTCATTGTATTCTGTGCCATTGCATTTTTGTTTCACTTGTTTGCAAACTGTTTTATCAGCCTAATTTGTAATTTTCTGATTTCTTTTAGATAACTAGCAAAGGCCTGACCATATACATTTAATCCGTAGCTGATAAACGCGTCTGCCAGTACATGATACACCATATACAATTTTTTTTTATCTAATACATTGTTTAAGTGCAAAAACCTACCAAGTATTCGATTTAATTTCATACATACTTCGCTAACATGCATCTTCCAATTAAAATTAATGTTAATTATTGTTATTGTATGTTGTGTATGTATATTTTATGTTGAATGTGTATATTCTTTTTATATAACAACCAAGTGACGTGACGAACAAGTCGTGCGCCTGATGAGAAGCTACACGCCTGTCCATAACAATTACAGTGCCACTCAGAGCTTTAAATTACAAAGATCTGAAGGCACTACCATTACGCCCGTCACCCTGAGAGATAAGTTAACAAGTCCCATGTGCCTGTAGTTTCACCAGCACCCTTATTCTTTGCAAACGGAACACAGTAATGCTGATATTACTGCTTGGAGGCATAAATAGGTAAGGTGTCAGTACTCTACTGCTACTACAAATGTTATTTACAAATAGCAACCCCCTAGAGGTTCTTGCTCATTCTTCTCAGGGGAATCTGCCTTACGAATGAGCGGTAGAGTTTAACCATTGCGACGATTTCAAGTGTAATAATGCTTACCTATGAAATAAAGGTTATTTTAATTTAAGATTTGATTTGAAGTTTATTCTTAACCGGAAGCAGCTGACAGTGTTCTCGTCATTGCAGGCTTTAGCGGGGCGAAATGAAGCGACGAGTTTTGATATGTGGCCCAAAGGACCATGAGTTTTCACTGCCAAAAACCAATTTGAACTTAATACAGCTACTCTGATGGTTTGTTCGTACTTGCGTGAACATGGGAAGGGATCGCAGAGTCCACACAGATCCCATCCTACCACATTGATTCACTATTATAGAGATTCACTATAAGATAGAGAGAATAACGACAGCCTTCTAGAAGAGCGACCTTAAAAAAACGTAACCTTCATTATTTTTTTATTTGAGTCACTATTATGGAAAAGAAGCAGTATGTACAATAAACAGAATAACTGGTTCTACCTGGGCTAATAATCAAAATTGGAATAAGCAGATTTGATGTAATTAAATAACACATGGTTTATAAATAAGTTACATACAGAAAATGCAGCGTATATTATCCTTTGTCGATATGGAAAAATTTTAATTTTATATACGTATTTTAAATTTTTATTGAATTGATATTCAATTATTTTTTCTGAAATTACTCCACTAGTTTGTTACAATTATTAATACATAGATCGAACACTCAGAAAAAAATCCTTCGAACCGGCCGGATTCGAACCGACGTCTTCTAGGATACCGTGTCAGACGCTATACCAACTAAGCCACGGAACGAACCATTTATTTACATAATTAAAATGAATTATTTACAAAAATAATGTTTTAGTGTTATATTTAAACCTCCGTGGCCGAACGGTTACCAAGCTGGTCTGCCACGCATAGATCCCTGGTTCGATTCTCGAGCTGGGAGAAATATTTACATGGCATACATTTATTTCTCTCGAGAGCCCCCGCAGCACAAGATTTTCCTAGTGCGGGGTATCAGTGTGTGTTTCTCATTTTATTTACAGTACATTTCTAATAAACACGAACCGTTTTTACCGCATACCTTGAGGCGTATATATTTTTAATTTATGTAAGTATTTTTGGAGAAATATATTAAAGTAATTCTGTTCGTTCTGACACACACAGCCTTCTTTGAAAATTATAATTTGTTGTTGTGTTCGGATACACGTGCCCGGGCACAATGATTTTGATGAAATTACAGGCACTAGAGGCTAGTCAACTGTCTCAGAGTGACGGGCGTAGCGGTAGTTCCCTTCAGATCTTTTCGATTTATAGCTCTGAGTGGCACTGCAACTGTTAAGGACAGGTGTGTCGCTTACCGACAGGCGCACGACTTATTCATCCCGTCACTTGTATCATATAAAAAAACTCTTCAAATCGCTGCTTGTCAAGAAGAGTTACCTAATCCAAAATAGATCCTTATTTGACTTATTACTAAGATTTCTTCAGAAAATGATAAATTTTATTGAGATTTTTTTAGTGCAGTCATTTGGACAACTCACACTTGATCAAATAATTACTATATTATACTAAACAACATCACATAAGTTACTCTGAACCCAAAGTAAGTAACTGAAGCACTTGTCTCATGGAAATCGGAAACAACGACGGTACCACAAACACCCAGACACGAGATAATATATTTCTATATTATAGTTAGTATTCTACACTGATTCGGCCGGGGAATGAACCCGGGACCTCAGAGATGGCGACACCATGAAAACCGGTGTGCAAGCCACTTGACAACGGAGGCCGTCAAAAAGAATGGGACACTCGAGCTTTTCATGGCTAATTATTTTGTACATACTTATTTATGTACACATGTACACATGTTTACCTATATGTATAAATTACACTATTTACATGTTGATGCTATTTATTATTATTCATTAGAATGCCTAAGCAAGTAACTGTTTTTTTTTTTTTATTTTTTTTTTATTTATGTACTTTATTTATATTTATTATATTTCTTCCACACTCTCTCTTGCACGCTATTGGCCGCTTATAACCTTAGCTCTCCCTGCCCTGGGTTAGCTGGAAAAGATCTCTTTCAGAGATAAGTCCACCTTTGCTCACTTTCTATTAATCTAATATTTCTGATGTATTTTGTTTGGTGCAATAAAGGATATGATACATAATAATCACATGACAACGTTGAAATGGTCTCACGTCAATTTTGCGTTGTAGGGAAGTCTCATGTAAACCATCTTCCTGGTGAATTAGATGCTTTTGAGATCATTATGCCACTGTTCTAGAAAGCTACCAAAATGTACTCGGAACGCTAATACACGAGTTTTTTATCTCGTTTTCTGTAAATTTTACAACGTCACTATTGCACCGGAGGTAAAGTAGTATAAACTAACAGATAAATTCAGACACTCAGAAAAAATTTCTTCGATCCGGCCGGATTCGAACCGACGTCTTTTAGCTTACCGTGGCAGACGCTATACCAACTAAGCCACGAAACGAACCACGGCTTTGTATTATTGAATATTAATTCAATAAAAAATTAAGATGAATTCAGTTTCATCATAAATCCTTCAAGCCCCTCTCCACACGTCCCCACTTTGGAAGGCATAATGCACGATACAGTACAATAAGGCTATAAAAACTGGGGATTACAGCCAGCTATTGTTGCGGCTGAGGGCTCTCTTCTAGACAATATGCATATTCTCCACGTACGAGGACAGAGGCTAGACTGTAGAGAACCGAGGTGTATAGTGTACGTACTTTATGGTAGGCGTAATCTGTTATTAAAATCTTTAGTTCTAGTTTATGAATGAACGGATTCAAAACAAAGTACCCCAATAAATAATAAGCTAACAACTCGTCAATACGAATTGAGCGAGTCCAATCACTAGTTCTGCTGCAGTCGAGGAGTTAAATAACAAAAATAATCATTTATTTATAGGACAACAATGGCGCACTCATGGTAGTGACTTAAAAAAAAACTATTCTAAGTCAAATAACCATTTTCAACTTGAAAACGTCACTTTTAAGCTCTGCTCGTTCACTATGCTGACTTCCCTGTAGCAAGAAACTCTAGAATTGCTCATTTCGAATAACTTAAATGCTATGGAATACTCTTTGAACCAAATTTGTGTGGAATCTAGAGCCATGTTGTCTTTTCATACATCTTTATTCAACACATAGTCTTCAATTTTTGTAATATGACTTTTCAATTAAAGTATTTTTAATGTACGTTTTAAACTTAGGAAATGATAAACTTAATATATGCTCCGGAATCTTATTGTAGAAACGTATACAGTTCCCTATAAAAAAGTCGTTTACTTTTACGGACTTACAAAATATTTGAGTAAGTGTAGTGTGATAGTGAGTCATGATATCAATTTTCTTAAACATTTCTGTGGCAGAAACCCGTGAACCTAAACGATGCACAGAACGAATCGCTCATTTTTAACCGACTTCAAAAAAGGAGGAGGTTCTCAATTCGACTGTATGTTCTTTTTTTGTATGTATGTTACGCGATAACTCCGGTATTTGTGAACTGATTTTCATGATTCATTTTTGTTGGAAAGGGGGTACTTCCATAGTGGTCCCATTTCATTTTGAAGAAAATCATCCCCCTCGAAGGGTGGCTATTCACGCATGAAGATTCATTTTTATAAATAGCGCCTAACTTTAATTTAGGAGCAATTACTTTAATGGTTGATTTTGCTATTTCTCCCATTCAAGGCGTTTTTCTCTCAATATACTTTGAGTAGTGTCGTAGTGGGAACCGATTTTTATTATCTCCAGTGTCAAGTCCTGTATAGTGGCGAACTAGGGGATATTTCAATAAAACTTAGCAAATAGCCGTAATTCCACGTACTTTTGAGGTCGGTTTTTTTAGTACTCTGTACTGAGATTATTGTTATACAAATATAATTTGTATGTCTCTATGATTCTTAATCATTCTTATAGGCATCCCCTACTTTGCCAGCTTTAGAGATGTAACATCTTCTCCATCCATCTACCCCCTCATCCATCCATCCAAGAAACATACACACAAAGAAAATACAGGCGCATTGAGAATTTCCTCCTTATTTGAAGACAGTTAAAAATAAATATTTAATTTTATGACTGAGATCCCTAGACTAACTGGGAAAAGAACTTATGACCTTTAAACAGTTGAAGGGATATCCATCGGTTAAATATTAAAAAAAAACCGCTTGGAGACTAGTCCATTGGTTTAGGAGCTACGGTCACCATACTGATCTGCCACGCAGAGAACCCGGTTTGTATGGTCCACATTTATTTCTCTCATGAGTTTGGGTCGAGGTTGTCTATGTATGTGTCCGTGGCACCCCCGACACAGAGATTCCCTGGTGCGGGGCTGTGGGTGTCTGCGTTATTTATTATTTTAATTCCCACTCTTTGTGCAAAATGTACAATTACAATCAACAATTTGAGAAGTAAGTATTTCGTTGCTTATGAATAAATATATAAATGAGAAGAAATATTGACCGAGGAGTTATTGTTTTATGCATTATTACTTTTGCGTTGTGGTTCGTTTGTTACTGTTATTGTATACAACTGTTGATGATATACCAAATAAATAAAATGAAAGTACTCATGTATATTGCATTAATGTATACTTATTTAAGATTGCTTCTTTTTAATATTAGATAACATCGTACATACGAAGCATTACGCTTTCACATTTATAAGGCGAACGGCTATGGAGAAGAATGCCAGGCAGGAGCCAGTAGACTTGTTCCCTGAACGTTATAACGTGGACCTTTTCAAGGCGAGAGTGAATAGGTATTATTTAGGTGTGATGCTCTGTCGTCGACTTCATCGTCACTTTCCATCAGCTGAGATAGTGGTCAAATGTGCACTTACATTTGAATTAAAAAACAAACATACGTTACTCTGATCCCAAACTAAGTAAGTAAAGCACTTATGTTATGGAAATCGGAAACAACGAACACCCAGACCCTGGACAATATAAAGAAGTTCTACATTGATCTGGCCGGGGATACTGACACCCGGGACCTCAGAGATGGCGACACCATGAAAACCTGTGTGCAATCCAGAACAGGGGACGGAATTTTTTTTGCTTTTTGGGAACAAAAAGTACGACGTTTTTGCTGGGAAACCTACCTTTCTCAAAGCATTAGCATAGCTATACAAAGTTGAAAGCTGCCAGCATCTTGGACACCTAGCGGCGGGAACCAAATTTTATTCATATAGTTTAGTTCAGATCATCAGTCAACCTTGTTGCCACTCGAGAACTCTTTGGCCCCATTTACCATTTCTTCTGCGAGCAATGTGCCCTGCCCATTGCCACTTGAATTTTGCAATTCTTAGGGTTGTGTCGGTTACTCTAGTTCCCTTGCGAATATCCTCATTACTGATTCGATCTCCAACGAAACTTCGAGCATAGCCGTTTGAGTGACCTTGAGCCTTTTTATGAGGTCCATAGTGAGCAACCACGTCTCAGTGATGTAAGTCACTGGCAAAACACGAAAACTTGTCTCGAGACACTGTGGTATTTTGGACAAGAAGATATGGCGTAATTTCCCTAACGCTACCCAGCCGAGTCTATATTTACTTAACAATAAAACGATTGGTTAATATAATTTAATTATGAGGAAACTTCTAGCAAACCTTCTGTTTCAACTAAATCTTAAGCTAGGATTTGACGGTCTTTTGACATCCCATCTAATTCATGGCGAAATAATGCAAAGTAGAAATTAATCTCAGTCGCTTCAGCTGTACCAAGCACAAGTCTGGTAGTGTATGGAGGACTGCTGCCACTAAATACCAACTGGCCACCTTGGATTCAATAGACAAGCGTACTAAGAGGCTTATAGGTGACTCGGAATTAGTGGAGACGAAGCTGCAGAGCCTTGAACACCGCCGTAGAGTTGCCAGCTTATCGATATTCTACAGGATATGTCGCGGAGAGTGTGCGATGAAATTGCATAATTTGATTCCGCCTTCAAATCAAATCAAATCAAATCAAATTGTTTACTTGCTTTAAACATGGTATAAAAGCTGTAACAAAAAAAAAGAAAACCAGTACAAACATGTTTCGCATATCCGATAGCATGCAAATGTCTAATAATATTATCTTGATTGAGTATTACAATTTTAAATAAATAAGTCACAATTTTCACAGATTATGTATGTCAAGAATTAAAATAATAATAAAATAAAAATTCAAGAATTACAAAAAAATAAAAAAAATATGTCAAAAGTTACAAAAACAAAATACATATATATGTATGTATGTCAAGAATTACAAAAAATATTCAAGTTTGTTTTTTTTTTGAAATAATACATAATTATTGTTCCAAGAATTCATTCACACTGTAAAATGTTTTTTACAACTAACCATTTGTACAATTCTGTAGTCATTTGTGTATATGTCAGTTTTTTTATTTCGTTGGGTAGTTTATTATAAATTTTTATACATGTGTAGTACGGACTTTTTAGGTAAAGAGTAGTCCTAGGTACATGGTCCACAACAAGTCTATTAGGGTTTCTTTTTGCACGTGGGTTTATTGGAATGGCTATTTTGAATAAATGTGGATGCTGCTTGACAAACTTACAAACTTTGAATATGTACATACAAGGGAGTGTCAGAAAGTTTAAGTCACCAAATTTCCTCTTTCCATCATCGGGGGACTAGATGTGGGTTGGGCTTCTACCCCTATGTCGTGGATATTCCCAGGATTAGCATGAAGCATTTCGCTTCCACGTTTATATGGCGAGCGGCTAGATAGTGGAATTCCCTGCCTGCGGACATGTTCCCCGAACGCTATAACTTGGACCTTTTCAAAGTAAGAGTGAATAGGCATTATTTAGGTGTGCATGCTACATCCTCGACCTCATCGTCACTTTCCATTAGGTGAGATAGGTATAGTTAGGAGGTGCGCACTTATATTTTATATGAAAAAAAAATCTATGCGAATATTCTGTTCGAGAAAAAACACCAAACTGTGGTCTAAACCGACACTCAAACATACTCTTGGCATCAGTTTAACATTATCATCTAGCATATCTGCAATTTTCCTTTTAATTCCCGACAAAACAAATGGCCACGAAGGGCAGTAAAACAGTGGTACGGCACTCGCACTTAATCTTACCGGTAGATATGCATCAGCGGATAGCTAGTGAAGTATTGCCTATATTTCCTGATCCCACATCCGAGAGGGTTGCAGCTCTGTATGTATTGCAACTGGTATACTAGACAATAGACGTTTATACGAGAAATACATCAGTTTAACATTGTAGACAATAATAGCTTGACCAGCAAGATGAGTAGACGACATAGTGAGGCGAGCGTATGATCGTAGAGGATGGCACAGACTGTGGGAGAGCTTTACCCAGCAAAGGTTAAAGTCTGATGATGTTAACCATCTGATAACAGTATAGAAAAGCAGGATAATCGATATTATTCCAAATGCAAGATAACCAAATAACGTTTTACCAAAACTTATACACTTAGGCACAGTCGAACGCGAAACTCTACTCTCTAATGGAGATGTCTGAATTACAGATAATATTACTTTACTTTTCAATAAATCAAGTCTAATATTTTCTAAGTAACTTTACTATGAAGCACTTGAGCAGGAAAATTAATAAAATTTGTTGAAATTGTTTAGTAAATAATACGACCTCGGTATGACCACTTTGGGACACGAACTTTTCTAAATTGGTTCTGGTTTGTGTACTCTAAGTTTCGTTTTCATTGCTATGATTCTCATAGTACAGGGAAATCCAAACCAAATATTTGATGTCGTCTGACATATTATTATCAGTAATAAAACATAATATGCTATAGTATACTCTTTTTCACTTCTCAATGCAACGCAGTAATAAAAATCAGTCAAAAGTACTCAATTCAATCAACAAATACTAGTTTGATTTTAAACATTATTCCAGTACACTTAGGGTACTAAACACTGATGACAAAATTAAATACAAATAAATTCTTACACTACACGCTTCTTATCGAGCGTTTTCCTAATGCAACCAATCAGATCGTTGCCACCCGATAGGTTAGAATTTTGAATCATTTCCTATCACCGATTGCTAAATTTAAAAAAAGAACTGAATAACGGCCCTTATTCTAAACACAGCGAACAATGAAATCGGTACCTTCCGATAGCTCTTGCGTACACAGATGTTAACGGAAGCTATATATTCCATGAGCACACACTTCATTAGATACTAGATTAACTTACAGCCAAGTTTGCCTTAGGATGCCTAACTCCAACATGCGACACTGCATCTTATAGATTACAGCAATGTCAAGAATTTTCCCTCGTCAATATAATATACAGGGTGTTTCATAATTATCATGCTTGACATAATTGTTATATAAACAACTTTTGCACACTTTATCGATTTTTATTAATGTTTTTTTTATTTTTTATCTGACAACCGTGACTTTGTTCCCATAGAACTAGGTACAAACTGCCGTTGCTTGTAAATCAAACTTTCACAAATTATTTGATTTTAAAATCGGGACCTTTCATAGTCCCTTCGAGATCATGGGCGTTGCAATAAGTCCCGTTTTTGAAAATAACTACCGTTTGATGAACATTCAATAAAGGTCGAACTTAAAAAAGGCACCTTGGTAGTTTGCCATTAGCTTTGAAGGATATGTACATTAAATTTACAGTTAATATACCTAACGAATTTTACTTTTTCGGGCAAACCACGTCGCGTTGTCACGTCATTTCATTCCGTTTATTAAAACTCCGTAAAACACACAGAACTATATTATGATTCCGCCAAAGAATAAACGTAGCTATCGTAAAGAGAAACGCTGTCAATCTCGTGGACACGACACCACAGGGCGCGGGCTACAATGCAAATTTCCACCTTTAACTATTCCAGTAATATTGAAGGCATTATTTTAAGCCATGTTATAATAAATTTATATAGAATTCCATTTATTACACTTTAATTATCACCGGATATAGAAGTTTTAGTACCACGAATGCAATTTTACTAGTGATGTTCATTTATCGATAATTTGTACATCAAAACCAGTTATTATTATTGAACAAAATCCAACTATTTATGTAAGTACTCGTATTTATTCAACTTTAAGTATGCGTCAACGTGATAATCAAGTAAAGAGGTCTGTTATCTTTCCTAATCAATCTAAGGACAGTACAAGGCTATATGTCACACAAAGATGAATTTTGTTTAGGCCTTGTTTAATATTGTTCAGTGTACATAAGTTATCGATAAAATAACGTAATAAAGCAATACATCTGGCGCAAACTGAACATTTTTTTATGTAAACAAGACAAAAAAGGCAAGCTACTTGTTGGGAGGTGATCTTCGTCGCCTACAAATTTTAGCAAAGAGGAGCTAGCTGCCTTTGCGTTATTAGCCCTTTGGTAACTCGCTTTTTAAAAAAGTCACGTCGTAGCACCAAAACACTTCAGAAAGGAGTCCGTTCCCCAACTTACCGGTTCTAGGGAGGAACGAAAGTTATGTCCGTGTGGTCTATACCATGCATCATGAAAGCATGATTTTAGTAGCAATAGAACTCAGTCCAGCTCAGTTCTGGTTTTGAAGGGTAAGGGTGCTGGTGAAAATACAGGCACATGGGACTTATCAACTTATGTTTCAAGGTCACAACTTGCTCGTCCCGCAACTTGATTTTATAAAAAAATATGGGTATGGGTTCTACTAGTTTGGCGTGATGTGCGAATGTGGCCCCAGTTCTTCTTTGGAAGGTGAGTTCCACTGGTTGGTAAATCCTTCAATCACAATGACAAATATACCCCATAGCCAATTCAACAAGGTGACTAGTGACGTGGGCGGTGTGGCTAAGTTCTGGGTTGCGGGAATTTAGTATATGCTGTCGATATAACATTAAGAAGAAGTGTCGATAAAATTAGCGTCGGCTAGAAATCACTAGCAATACACTCATGATTAATTAAAAGAAAATATTTGTTTTGAAAAAAAAAAAATATTTCAACCATCTTTTGATTGCGTTTAAAAGTTCTGGTAATTATTTATGACCAGTGATTATTATAGACTTTGTTAACATAATTTCAATCATTTTTTTTAGGGTTTCTTTAAATATGTCCATTATTATAAGTTGTTCGCGATATACCAAAAGTTTTGTATCTGATATATCTTTCACACATACTTTTGAAACATCCAATATATTATGGTAGAATCACACTATAGTGAGTTACCGCTCACTTTAGAGCTCCACTTTGTGTAGCTACAGCATGTTTCTAAAGTTTGAGGCGATGTTGCTGAAATTGCGAAAGCGTGCGCCCCACGATACCCCACCAACATTGTTAACACCAAACACGCCTGCAACGAATTTAATTACTCCACATTAAAAGTAATAGTTAGAAAGAACTTGCGGTGATTTACGGTTGAGTTTTTAAAATTGCACTTTTAACTTTGTGGTGTTATTCGTTTGTAAAATCCGAGCTCTATTTTGTTGGTAAGAGACGTTAATTAATTTTTTTTCAGACTCAGTGTTGTTCCGGTACGATTAGGGAATAGGAATTAAGAATTTGACCAATGCACAATTTAAGCCAGTAAAAGACGTAAAAAAAATACATATTTGCGTTAGTTACTTTCCTTCATAAATATAAAATAAATGTTCAATTATACGTTGCTCTGATCCAAAGTAAATAGCTAATGTCTTTCTACACTGACTCGGGACCTCGGACATGTGACACCAAGAAAATATGTAACAAGGTATGCAAACCACTCGACAGCGGAGGTTGTCAAAGCAAGTTGTAAGCGATAAGAGAAAGGAGGAGAGGAACAATGAATTGTAAGAGGAGCTGTGGTCTGTGGAAGATGTATTAATAATAATATTCTTCGCCGGTTCTTGAACCACCCTGACTCTGACTGTACCACCGCCTGGGAATACCGCCTCTCTCATTTAAAATTTATATTTTAGCCCATGGGAGAGGCAAGTCTGAAATATAACAGAGAAGATAATAATAATAATTCTTTGATTGACACATTATGATTTGTTACAAAATAACTTAATACTGATATTAGCAGAATACGAAATTATACACAATAGATTATGATGGATATATGCAATTCACAACAGTGCCATCTACGAACAATCGAGCCAGTCCGCCATAGAGCGCAGGATGAGGTTGGGGCTGGCCCACGCCCGGCGCACCAGTGACGTACTTCGCTTCCGGATGGTCGGGTAAAAGGAATCCACTCTTGCTTCTGCGTACATGCCTGAAGCGCTACAGAAGCGGGGCAGCCCCGTCAACACTCGGAACGCATTATTATACTGAGTCAGGAGGACCCCATAAGTTCGTTCTATATAATACCTAAACGGGTCGTACATATATAGGGAAGTACAATATAATAAAGGGAGACTTTCAAATATTCGCTGATGACCTTGACTACGCCCATGGGCAAAGGGGTGAGATGAAGGTCTTTAACCTCTGGGTTCAATCACGGGTTAGGACTAACTTACTTCACGCTTGCGATCCGAAGTAGATCTTGGCCTCTGACACCAAAGTGCGCCATTTCTTCCGACCTAGTTAGTGCCAGTTCTGATCAATCGGTCACATTCAGCTCCTTCAGGTCTTTGATGACTCTATCATTCCAGCGATATGCCGGAAGCCCCACTGGAGGATAGCCCTAGGTTGTCTCAAATACGTGCTTTTGGCAGCTCGATCCTCTCCCATTCTTTCCACATACCCCAGCCAGCAAAGGTAGACGGGTTTTATTTCCCCGATTTTGTTCGACTCAAGCCTCTTTCAGAGCTCTTCGGTCTCTCTATTGAATATATCGGCAGAAGAACCGCCTTTGGACACTTCTGAATTGTAGTAGATTAGATTAGTAGCTGTATGGGTCATTGTGAAAGAATTCGTCCATCAAAGTAATACCATCAAACTTGTTTCTGCCGCCAAGCATCAATGTGAGCATTATTACGTTCCAGTTTTAAAGGGTGACAGGTGCAGTGGCATTGCATCTCAGGTCTTTGCAATTCAAAGCTCTGAGTGGTACTGCAACTGTCATCGGTAGACATATCTTCTTACCACATGTTTTTCCTGTTATTTGATTCCTTTAAAAACATCACTACCCAGCAGACACATGATTTAGCCTGTCATGGCTCATAAGTCATGACAAACTAGTGCACAGCCATGAACTTACTTGGTGCGCAGACATGGCTGTTGGACCAGTAGTTCTTGTATCATGAACCAATTAGTTTTACAGCTCTGGCATAGGGTATTCCCTGATTTAAGATACTAAGATACTAAGTGATATGTGTCCGTTTTCGTGCGCGTTACATAAAAATCATAAAATTTTGGCTTTGCAGTAATCGACATCTAGCAGCCATCTCATAACTGCATCCCATCGTTAGGCACTCGCTAATGAAAACCTTTCGTTGAGTCGAAGGTGTGTTTAATATTCATGGAGCGCTCTGTCCCGGTCCTTGTAAATGTTTTATTCGTTAACGAGTCCACGGGATTAGGGTAATCATGTCACGTCGTGGGTTACCGAAGCCTCGCAATTAATTCGCTGCGTAATCAATTTCACGGGAGGTATACCTTCTCGTACAGGTAGGAAGATTGAATATGTTTGCTTTGGCTAGAAATTTGGAAGCTTCATAGTTTTAATTAAGTTTTACTAGTTTCGATAATGCAGCGGGGTATTTTAAACTCAAAACTATATGACTTTTATCATCATCACCATCAACCCATTTATACGTCTCACAGCCGGACATGAGTCTCCTCTCAGGCAAGGATTTAGGCTATAATCCGCCACGCTTACCCTGTGCTGCTTGATGGAAATAATCTAAAAAGAATTTTGGGTAAAAGTATATTATTTTTATCTTATAAACCAATTTATAATGTATATAATAATAAAAACATAAACAAATTTTGTCAGTCTCTAAAAAATTCCAGTAGTAAGTAATACTACAGTTGACTTTTTAAAATAAAATTGACTTCGAAAGCACTTTGTAAATGGAACTATTTTTTATTTGTGTATTCAAGCAAAACAACGTTTCGGATTCTTTACAGGTCCAAAGGTCATGGGTCAGTTGTTTGAAAAAACAAATATACTCGATTTAAATCAGAAAGTATAATTTTATTTCCAAAGTGTAGCCTGAACTAAAAATGTAGCAAAAACCTAAAATTCAAGAAAATTATCGACATACATTATTGTTTCAGGAACATAATGGGCCTAATTTGTGTAATAAAAGACCAAAACTGAGATAACAACTTTACTATACGCTAGTTTAAAGCCGAATAATGTGGCGGCACACGCCACATTTCACGTAGAAAAGGTGCCTGTAAAAAATCTAAAAGCAAAACAATTTGTATGAATTTTAAGTGTACCCTTGCCTTCATTTAAACCATTGGCGATAGTTCAAGACACGTTCCTAACTTGTACTTACATAATCATAGACATATTAAATATATTTATTATAATATACTCCTCTTTACTCCAGGATAGGCAACAAACACACATTTCGCCTCATAAACACGCGTTAATGCTTCATATATTCCTATCGGTCATTCACCGAGTCTACTCTCTCTCTCACGGACTGTACTCAGAATACAATCCACATCAGAATCAATTTAGTAAAGTTCTTTTCCTAATTTCGTCCTAATGGTTTCCAAACACGGGATTTTCTCATCTAGTACCGAAAGTGCTAACGACTGGGCCAACAAAACCATCGAATTGTTATCGATATTAGTATGAGTAACAAACAATCATTTACTACTTTCCCATTTATTGATGTAGATAAATTGCCTATCTGGGGGTCGATTTAGGACCTTCGATAATTCAGTTGCCGACCGATTTGATTTGATATCGTACGATTTCTTTTCATTTTCAGTTTCACAACACCCGAATCGAACGTCAAACTGTCGTATTCGAAACCAAACCGAAATGACGTCACACCCGTAGATTACTCGAGCTTCTCGACAGGAAAAGGCTACAAACGTGATTCAGAAGATAGTTATCGAATTAAAGTTACCGAACGTCCTATTTTTTACAAAGCAAGAATGTACCATGGAAATATTATTTTAAATAAAGTCTGGATTTTGTTCAATTTTATTAATTTATTTTAGTGCAAGATTAATAATGCATTCGTATATTTTAGACATTTAAAGTCTTAGAAATATAACTAAAGGGTTTTCATCTTTCTTATAAAACGTAAACGCTGTTGGATAACGATATTGTATCCGAATCGAACGCATAACTCGCAATGTTCTGAATAGCTCGGAAAGCGTCTCTCGATTCGAGAACGATATCCCACCGAACGATTCGGTTAAAACACCGAAGAGCTCTGAATCGGGGTCCTGGGAGTCTTTAATCAGGCTTCAGACTCAGGTTGACCGGAGTTACGATAAATTGTTCAGATGGGGATTTTTAGGTGGTTCTAACCTGGCCATGTACTCCGTCCGAAACAATTACTGTCAAATAAGTAATATTCGGCCAAATTAAAGGCTTGACTTTGTTTTTGATTTAGTCGGGTATTACTTATTTAACACTAACCCCTGTTTCTGACCCCCTGGTTTGTTTGTGCGAAGCGATTCAAACGGGAGACCACCTTATATTTTGCCCTGCGTTTGCAACTTCATGGTGAGTTCTAGGCCACAATAGTATAGAACAAGCCACTGATACTATAAGAAGAACAATGTAGTATTACATTCGTTGAACGTATCTTTATTCGAATTGGGAATTGGGAGTTGGTCGACCATTCCAATAACGGAGTCAGCACACTACATAAGCTTGTCAAAAAGCTCATAAATGCGAAAACGACGATAATCGATTCGCATAGATTACCTAATTCTCATGCAAAATCAAAAATATCTTCGCTATAATAGCCTACTAAGTCTGACCAATGACATCATGCGCTCGCTACGACGAAAAAGGAATCTAAGTACGCGCTTAGAGAGGTGAAAATAACTTTGCCTGCCAGCCGCAGTCGTGCGGAACCGAATGCTCATAAACGAAAGAATTCTATTGCTCCTTGTGAAAGGGTTCTGGTACTTGTCGGCGTGCGTTCCGGTTTTGTAGGTTACGGGTGCTGGCAATTACAGGCACATGGGACCCAAAGAAGTGCCATTCTTTGCGATTTAAAGATCCAATCCACAAAATTACACACAGAAAATGAGTTATACGTACCAAACGGAAACTAGTCGCCGTACTACGTGGAGGCTCCATTCCTGCACCCCTAATGGAATTAAATTGAATTGCTACAAAGACCTACTTTTAAATTATAACTGACAAAATTATTTTTAACACATTATTTGAATTTACTCGTCATTATCATCAGCTTACACGCATCCACTGCTGGACATAAGCCTGCCCTAGAGCACGCCAGCTCTCCCGGTCTTGTGCCGCTTGCATCCAGCCGCTGTCGGCCACCTTTCTCAGGTCGCCCACCCATCTTGCCGCAAGGCGTCCCAAACAACGATTTCCTTGACGTGGTCGCCATTTAAGAACAAGTCTGCTCCATCTAATGTACCTATATTAATTTGAAATTAACTGTAAATGCCAAATGTAAAATTCCGTTAGCATTTGCACACCTGCTTGCAACGTTGTCAATTTTGCCTACGGCCTGTTTGCTTACTGTATTCTGACAAATAAAAAGATTTCAATTCAACTTTATGCCCCTTGCGATGAGAACCGTCCAAAGTTCAAAGTGTCAAACTTGATCTTGACTGTACAGTAAAAAAAATCAATTATTTGAAATATCTACCTAGCAACAGACAGCAGGGCCTTACAGTCTGCAATTTGCTTTCGCTCGGTGGATTATCTGGCGCCGACGTCTCCGTCTGCCGTTATCGCGTAGGCTTAAATTTTCATTATGTTTATTGGATAATTCCTTCTGCCGTGCCAGACAGAGATAAAGAGGATTGTGTGCAACACTGAACATTGAATCCATTATAGACAGTTTTGCAGCTTCGAGTATTAAACATAGATTCGGGTATTAAGTATTCTTTCAAATTGTCAGCTGCTAATACTAATAGCTGAACTCTCAGTTTAATATTGATAAAAAGTCAAGTATTATATATCTAATATATCAATCACATCGTGGCTGTATGCGTCTATGCCTTTTATAACATATTAGTTCGAGTTGTATTATCTATGGAAGAATAACTGGCAAAGTATTTAAAAAAAAAAACAATAACCCGCCATTTTGCAAAATCCGTAAATGTTGTGTTATGAAGCAATATTTACTCATACAAGAATTAAATTAATGTTGTAACTATTTTCTCACAAATGTGATAAAAACATTGTATGTAGCACGGGCGGTAGAAATTACAAATACAACTCGTGTCATTAAAGCCCTAAGCTTTGGGCTTCGGGTTTCTAACACACTCTCGTTTGTAATTTATTATTTACCGCCCGTAAAACAAATTACGTATATGTGAAATTTTATAACTCTCATAGTTAAGCATAAAAAAGTTATCGATTAATTTCTATTGTAGAACTTTGAAACCACTTTGCTGAAAAGTTGTCATTTTGCAGATGCGGCCTTATTACACCAACTGTGTAATATTTTGTTAGATCGGATTGAATTAAGTAAATGTCTCTTGCCCTTCTTCAATTACGTTGACAGTCTTTCCAAGAGGCATTTTAATAACGAGCGTTTTATACTTGACTGTCTCCGAAAGGAACGAATTATTGAGTTTTTTTGCTACAAATCCCTTTATTGAATTAAAGGCATATTCTTGTTTTGTCCAATTGTAAATGCTTTATTTTTTTTATCGGATAGGCAATGTCTGTCTGGGAAGTGAGAAATATTTGTAGGGCTTTTCTTGTAATTTGTGGGTTATACTACGTGTGTGTCCATAGCACAGGCGATGTTTCCTTAGCACGGGGCTATTAGTGTGTGCGGGGGCAGAACTTCCCTGGACAAACTCTTGTATAAGGTGTCTACTGCTACTAAAACCTCAAAAACCCTAAAAACTTAAGACAAACCATTTTTATTTCACCAAAAACTAGCAAACCTTTAAATGTCACTTTATTATCTCTAATTAAACATCCGACATAGTTGACATTTAACCGTAATCAACCCGACATCGTCTATTCCGACACAAAACACACAACTGTTTCATATCCCGACCTTCATAAAGAACAAACGAAGTGTTAAACTGATCCTTATCAAAGGGAAAGTAAAACATCAAAGCTGAAAATCATCATTCACTATTCTCTTTTCTTGACATCAACACACTTTCATCTTAATAAAGGTTTATCTTTGCCATTTAACCCTGTGAAACCCTTTTTCCTCGAGTGTACGTAATTTGGCGCGTCACACGCTTGCAGGATTTCATTAAAATAAATTGAAAGCTACGAATGTGTCGTGAGCGTTGCAGCAAAATGATAAATCTCCTTAAACAGTCATGAGGTCGCAGATGGTCCGGATATTTTAGTAAATGAGGCCTACATTTTGAGGTGGCGGAGGTAAGAATTTGGTTTTTAGAAGTTGTTGGCGTGTGGATGCGGTGGTTTCCATTATTACTTACTCAATTAAAAATGTTGTTCTTCCAGTGGATGATATTTCCCAAAAAAAAGGACTTCAAATTGGACAAGAATGATGAACTTGTCAAATAAGCTGATTATTGAAGACATTGCATCGTCAAGCAGCGGAGGCTTGCCTGTTTGGGTCATGTACTGCGATATGACAAATATCATCTATTACTACACACCATAATGGTGGGCAAAGTAGCTGGGAAGCGGAATATTGGAAGAAGGAAAAGGTCATGACTTCGTAACATCAGACAGTGATCAAGACCGTGGAACAATTGCTCAGACTAACTCTGAACAAAGAAATATTTAGAAAATTGACTGCCGACCTTTAGTAATGGAGAGGCAATTGAAGAAGTAGAAGAATCAAAGGAAACATGTAACGTGCAATGAAACATTTATTAGTTGATTGAGGATGGATGGAGCAACCACTCCAAATCTGTAATGTTATTTTACCGCATCCATGTATGGACCGCTCAATGGTAAGCCCGCATGCGACAGGCCTAGCCATCTGTCACAGCGAGCAGGGACAGTAAATTACTCGCCTTCATCATCCAGTGGGCTGTCCACTAACCTGAGGACTCCAGGCTTTTATTCAACATGAGCTATGGTAAGGATAATGGGCTTGATGACGCTAATAATACAATTGTCACAGGGTATGGTATTATTAAAACTGCACCGGTAACGGGATCTACCTAAAAAGTTTAACAGAGTGGTGGTAGATTACTAGAATAATGGTCGATTGTCAATGAGCATAGAGAAGATGGAATTCATTAAGCGGTTTATTAGCAATATAACCCAATGATGGAACCCGCATATCGAAGAAGTTCACAACTGAACATCAAAGTAATAAAAACAAACCGTATATGATGGTGAGAAAGTTGACTTTGCTATCTAGTTGTAGAACTGATATATATAGATTTCAACTTTAACTATGTTGCCAATTTTTTAAAGAACTAATTGTTGGTGCTATAAGTAATAAGCACTTGCTTCAAGTGCTTTGTTAAGAATAAAAAAGGAAGAGGTTCTCAATTTTACTGTTTTTTTGTGTGTATGTTACACGTTTAATCCGACATTTGTAAACTGATTTCGACGATTATTTTTTTGTTGAAAAGGAGATACCTTATTAGTTGTCCCATTCAAGTTTGAAGAAAATAATCCACCTCTAAGGGTGACAAATTAGGAGATAAATCCCGTTTATTGGATTTAATTTTTCTGTTAACCGATTTCTTTTGAGGTATAAACAGCTGAATAATTTCAACTTCTATACCATTATTGTCCGCAACATTAGATGCAGCGCATACGCCGGCCGAAATAATGTTTGCATCCGGCTTCTCAGGTGTAATCTCGCGCCAACTTTTCTGTTTATTTTCTCTTCCAATTTCGTCGGAGTGCCTGCCAAGGTGTCTGATGCTGGCTTACAAATTTGAAACACACAACACGCAGTTACTGCAAACATTGCAAACAATAGCCAAAAGATAAAAGAAGAAGAGTTTTTGACAATAATACTCGGGTTAATGTAACTGTTGCATTTTATGTTGCTATGAATATGCTTGCTACGAGCGGATCGCGAGCCGACAACAATCAAGTACTTATTCTAGCAAGTGAAGACAGTTTCACGCATACACACTAGAACGAGATTATGTTACATTACAGTTCGCTAATAAGAAGAAGAAGAACGAGTCATATCCTTGGTGGTACACGATCACGTGCATGTGTGTCATAGACGCACAGATCACACAAATACAGTTACAGTGCCTCTCAAAACTGTAAATCGCAAATATTTGGGGGGCACTGCTGCTGCGCCTGTCACTCCGAGACATAAAGTTGACAAGGCCCATAGCGCTTACGCTTTAAAATTTGAACGTTACTCACATTACTGCTTGGCGACAGAGATAGGTAATAAAATAGAATACAATTATTTATTTCAGACATAGTAATATTTTCACTTAGAATAACGACACAACACAATATTTATTTATTTAATATATATAAAAATAGATTTGATTTGCCCAACCCAGTATTTTTGAATTGGACAATCAAATCTGCCTGCAACCACGTTTAGGATGCTGTTGTGGCTATTTCTGACACGAGTCATAAGCGATGATATTTTTTCCACATTATCGCTAGATAGCCGTCTACTTGCGCCTCTGCGGACATGCCTGGTGCACAATACCATCTTGGTAGTCCCAACAGCATTCTGAAAGCGTTATTATATTGAACACGTACGGCGTTGTAAACTCGTTGTGCCGCTCGAGTAAAATTATTGGCTGTTAGCTTTGAATGAAATGATTTTAACATCGACGGTGAAAGGTGGTAGTACTTCCCAGGACAAACTCTTTTACAAGGTGCTAAAGTACTACAAAATCTAGTTTGTTATAATTATTAATACAAAGATCGAACACTCAGAAAAAACACTCAGAAAAAATTCCTTCGATCCGGTCGGATACGAACCGACGTCTTCTTGCATACCGTGCCAGACGCTATACCAATTAAGCCACGGAACGAACCAACGGACCTCGCGAATTTTACTATGTGCTTGCGTCGTGTCTTTGTACTTAGTCTTTCAACGACTTTTTAGTCGTAGCGCCATCTATGAGAAATCTATGACAGATTTATCACCCAGTTAGTACCTTTACAGCTACCAGTCCTGGCGAGAGATGTCGCTATTCACTGTATTAATTAAATTTTTCCGATCCGACCGGATCGAAGGAATTTTTTCTGAGTGTTCGATCTTTGTATTAATAATTATAACAAACTAGTGGAGTAATTTCACAAGGAATAATTGAATATCAATTCAATAAAAATTTAATTACTACAAAATATCTATTTCACATTTTAAACAATAGTTTTTATCAGGCTATCAAAAATGTTTCTTTTTGAAGTGCCTCACTTAGTTCCTGTATGTTTCCAGTGTTAAACCGGTTTTTAACTTTTCTAGCAGTTTCGCGCTAGTCTTCAACTTTGTTTTTAAAATTTTCGAAGTTTTCCTCGGTTCGCAGTTTTGTTTACATTTATTGTGAGTTTATATTTTTAAAAAGCAGACACGGGCATTGGCTTAGATGCGCAGCTCCCTGAACTGGCCATTTTAAATGTAAGAATACAATTTTGGACAGAATAAAAAGTGCAGAAAACAAATATTTTAAAGGTTGTAATAGTACGTCATATCGCAGTCGCCAGTACAGCTCTCGCAGTTACTTGTACTTTATATGTAAACAAATTTATTTATGAATTGTTGTGCATATTATGTAAGTAATTGAGGTTACAGGTCTCTGGGTCGTAATATTTTACAACGTAGGGACGTACCCTTACGGACGGCTTAATTCGTCTTCAGCTGTAAAGAAAACAAAAATATTTAAACAATGTCTGTTATTAGAACTATTTTTTTTTAATTTAGGAGGCAAAAGTCTAACTAGGTTAAACCTATACAATCTATTAAACTATTTTTTCGGATATTATTCGCGTATATTATTTTTTTCAAACAATCCAACGTTTCAGACTCTTTACAGCTTTGTATAGCCAGCTGCTGGTAAAGGTACCTGGCTGAGTGAAGAAAGTTTTCATAATTCCTCACTGGATGGAGCTACGGCAAAAAGTCTAGTCAAAGATTAATTATTAATCTGCAACAAGCACATAGCTAAATTCGTAAGGCCCGCTAGTTCGTACCGTGACTTTTGTTCTTTATTGAGTCAACACAATTGCATGCTATCACAAAATTAGGTGACATTATTAAACAAGAAACATATTAAGATAAGATTGAACTTTAGCGTCCGTACTAATTTTAAATAAAACTGTGGACAAGCATGTGGAATGCTAAAAGAGTACAAGCAAAAGTATGACAAGGAAATAAGAAAAACAGTTTTTAAAGTATGTATGGTGTGTGTGCGTAACCGTACCGTGACTTAGTTGGCACAGTGCCTGACACGGTTTGCTGGAAGACGTCGGTTCGAAATCGGCCTGATCGAAGGAATTTTTTCTGACTGTCCGATCTTTGTATTGATAATTATAACAAACTAGTGCAGTAATTTTGTAAAAATAATTGAATATCATGGTGGTCAAACAACGAGACATTCAATTAACTTAAAAATTACAAAAATACTTTATTTGGAACCCAAAAAATGGTTCCTCGTATCAATCGGTACATTTAAATGTTTGTTCCATTTGTCTGTCCATCTGCGGTACATTTTACCTAAATTATTGATTTAAATTTCTCAATTTCAAAACTAGGTAGTTAATTCGTGTATTGTAACCAAAATGATCTATGATCTTCACCCAAGAAAAAGGGTACCTGGTAATATATCGCCTCCTTTATAACACTACACGAGAAGTGGTCTCAACCCATTGATAATCTGAATGGAGATCGGTCCTCAAAGCGAATAATGGCGACCTATAATGCAGAAGGGTCAGAAAGCCGATTATTCGCCTTAGGGACGGAGAGCCTTGCCGTGTAATCCACTAATGTCGAATTGTACTTATCATAACTATCGACATCGATGTTAGGTTATCGACAAAATCTTGAAATAAGTAGACGAGCTTAAAATAAATCTAAAATCAAGAGGTATTGTAACATTGAAATCAAAGTAAAGTTATAACAAAACGTCTATCAATAAGTCTAAGATCGACTGGAACAGGAATTCTGCCTACTTATCACAAAAAAAATCATAATTATTAATGGAGTTTACAAGTTTGACTGTGAGTGCGGTCTCTCTTATATTGGACAAACAAAGCGAAGTATTTGTACCCGCCTCAAAGAACATATAGCTGATGTCAAACACCGTCGCGTAAACAAGTCTGCAGTCTGCGAGCATGTCATGGATAAACCTAAACATTCAATAAAGTTTGACAAACCCCAGGTCCTTGCAAAAGAAGTCCGTTATCTACCCAGGACGCTGCGAGAGGCCATTTAAATTTGAAAAACATCCTAATTTCAACAGGGAAGATGGTTTCTCAGTACCACCAGTTTGGGATCCAGTATTTCCTCTAATGAAAAATCCCAAACAGACATAAGACTGCAGTACTAATTAATATGTTTTAGTTTATTCTAATTTCTATTATTAATTAATAATAAATTGAACTTAATAAAAATTCATTCAATAAAATAATTTGTAAAACTTAAT